>NC_091305.1:10772062-11029562 GCF_038502225.1 Cherax quadricarinatus
ACACATAGTGGCATATGTGTAGAGAACCTAGGATAACTCAAAAAAGTCAACCAAGATGGCTTATTTCTAGTACCTGGCTTGGGTTAGCCATATATGATTTTAGGTAAATATTCGATTCTCAGCCAGGGTAGAAACATTGGGCGTGTTTCTTTACACCTGTTGTCTATGCTCACCCATCAGTAAATGGGTGCCTGGGTGTTAGCCGACTGGTGTGGTTGTTATCCTGGGACACTGACCTAATTTGCCTGAAATACTCTGCATAACAAGCGGCTTTCTATATAGTAGTATGTCACTGATGTCAGCTAGGCCTATATACCATGTACATGTACGTGTAATAAATAAAGATATTATTATTATTATTGTTGTTATTTTCTCAATTGTTTGTTGGGCTATCTTATTGAAACTTGGGCAATGTATGATGGAAAGATACTTATTAACGTACACAAAAAATGAAAGAAATCAGACCATAAATAGCGGAGTTCACTTCTCAACCATTAGCAGCCACTTAGTGGTATATTTTTGTATGGTTTTTATGGTTATATTCTTGTTTTTTCAGTCTCATTTGATAGAATGAAAGATATATAACAGAAATAGATATGATTTTGATTGCTTTCATGACGAAAAGTACCTTGAAATTGAGCTCACAGTAGCGAAAATGTTCTATTCTTTAGCGAAGCTCAAGAGTAAGCAAATGACATCACCGTCCAATACCTGTCTGCCTGCCAGTCCAAATTCCAATACAGCATCAAGAGTGGGTTGACATTATTTATACAATTATTACAATAATGAAGCAGTCTGCTTAACAATAAATCTTCTATTTTTTTGTGAATAAAAATTCCAAATGGAAAGCAAGAGTAATATAAGAGGGGCCTGGAGCTGTGACTAATGAACAGAGAAAAATGTTATTTTAGTGCTAGGAATGTCTGCATTGTTTATTCTGGACCCTATTTTGAAACTGGCATATGTTGAAATCTGTGTGAAATTGGCCAAATTGCCAATTTCTGATCACTATATTGGGTGGTTGAAATAAATGAATGGGTGGTTTCTTGTACTCAGTAGACAGACTAGAAGTAAGTTTATTCAGGTATACACAAATACAGTTACATAGATTATAATACATAGCAGCGTATGTATAGAGAACCTAGGATAACCCAAAAAAGTCAAAGTGACTTATTTCCAGTACCTGGCTTGGGCTTGCCTTATATGATTTTTGGTAAAAAAAAATTTTCTCAGTTGTTTGTTGGGCTGTCTTATTGAAACTTGGGCAATGTATGATGGAAAGATGCTTCTCAACTTACAACAAAAATATAAAAAGATGGATGATAAATATGGGAGTTCACTTCTCAGCCATTAGCCGCCTCTTTGCAGTATATTTCCACATGGTTTTTATGGTTGTATTCTCATTTTTTTGGTCTCATTTGATAGAATGGAAGATATATTACAGAAATATACATGATTTTGATTGCTTTCATGACAAAAAGTACCTTGAAATTGGGCTCAAAGTAGCGGAAATGTTCGATTTTTGCCAATGTTCAATGAACTTTGTGTAAAACAAGTTGGTTAATTTTATTAAGTGTACTCTAACCTAACCACTCTGTAAACTGGCAAACTCAGTAATCTGGCACAATACAGGCCCCAATGATGCCGGATTTGTGATGGAGGACCTGTAATAATAACTAATTTTTTTTTATACATCTGTAGTTATAAAGTACAATATCCATTCTTACATTTTGATAGTTTTATAATTTTTTAGTATTTCCCTTGGTTTTAGCATATACCATGGATTTTTTTAATTAAATTCCATCAGTCTACCCCATCACAGTATCAGTATTTGTAAATACAGCCTCTCCTCACTTAACGATGGAGTTCCATTCCTAAGACCATATCGTTGAACAAATTTGTCGCTAAGTGAGGCGTATACTATAATGGTTGTGAGTTTATGTCAACCATCTTTTATATTGTTTTAATGTCACCTTTGCACCATTTATAACATTTCTGGTATATTTTTAAATGTTTATACAGTAGTGTACTGTATACTGAAATAAATAGAATAGAGGAAATCAGCGCTAATATACTACATTATTTAGGTATGAATACTGGTCAGAGAACCCGTCGTAAGTCCGAGGCGTTGGTAAACAAGTACGTCTCTAAGTGAGGAGAGGCTGTAAATATTTTCTTGAATCCTCTTTTACCATCATTTTTTCCAGTTTACAACTGCAGTTTGCAAACTTCTCCCATTATCACTTCTATTACTTAATAACCTTATTTGTCAAAAATTTCAACCCTTAAACTTTTCTCTAGTATTTGTTATTACTGTTGGCACAAAGGGCCATCTCAAGTTATAATGTACTGCATACAACTTCCCAGTATTCAGTAATAAATACTGTCCAAATCCAAGCAGATACAGAAAAACAGAACCAATACTGCAAAATATAATAGGTGGATCTTGCTCCAAAACCTGGGCTGAGCAAAATGTCTACACTCTACCCAAGCTGATTATTGACTTTTTCCCAAAGTTGTAAAAAAATTTGGAGTTTGGACAAAAAAATACAAGCTGGTACATAGTGTCCCAATATATATACAGTGGAACCTCAATATTCGTAGAACTTGATATTCACCCAATTTCTGACTCGGTATTCGGACGCTGCCCTGATGTTCAATCTAAACAAAACAGTCCATCTGGACGAAGTCCAATGAAAACAAAGCATCATGCGCTTGGTCTCTTGTCAGCTTTCATTTGTTAAGGTATTTTATTGCTATTCTGTGGTATTTTTAAGGATTTTCATTGAAAATAAATAATCAAGGCACCCAAAAAAAGTAGTGATCCAAACAAGCCTGAAAGGAAAGCAGTGACAGCAGCAATTAAAGTGAAAAAAGAACTCATTGTGAAGTGGGGAAAGTGGAATACTTGTGTTGGACCTGGCCACTCAATATGGTGTGGTGAAACCCACCATATTGTCTATATTACTGTTTCTGAAACAATAATTTGTGGGAAAAAAAAAAGCAAACAGTTGGTTATATAGTGATTTTAGGAGAGACACCCCGGGAAACAGTGCTGAAAGTGATAAATTTAAGGCAAGTATGGGCTGGTTTGATAGGTTTAAAAAGAGTGGGATTCATAGTGAAGTAAGGCATGGGGAAGCTGCCAGTGCTAACAGAGATGAGGTTGAAAAGTTTGTTAAAGAATTTAAAACCTATGTAGATACTGAGGGATTTATAACTCAACAAGTTTTTAACTGTGATGAAACTGGCCTCTTTTGGAAAAGAATGCCTAAGAGAACCTACATCACACAAGAAGTAAAATCATTACCAGGACACAAGGCCATGAAAGACAGGCTAACATGCTTGTTGTGTGGTAATGCTAGTAGGGACTGTGAAATTAAACCATTGCTAGTCTATCACTCTGAAAATCCAATGGTGTCTAAGAAAAACAATGTGATAAAAAGTAAAATCAGTGTAATGTGGAGGATTAATAGTAAAGTTTGGGTAACAAGGCAGTTCTTCCCTGAGTGCATACATGAAATGTTTGTCCTAAGTGTGAAGTAGTACCTTGTGGAAGAAGCTTACCATTAAGGGCACTACTGACAATGCTCCTGCTCACCCTTCAGGCTTGGAGAAAAATTTGTTGGATGAACACAGCTTCATTAAAGTTAAGTTCTTGCCTCCTTACACCACTCGTCTTATCCAGCCCTTGGACCAGAAGGTAATTTCCAATTTTAACCCTTTCACGGTCTAGACCTCTGCTCACAAACTTGCTCTTAGGGTCAAAGAACTTGAAAAAAAAATATAATTTTTCTTACAGAATTACTCAGAATATGAACATTAAAATGGTATAAAATACCGACAGGTTGTTAGGTAAGACACATATGCAACAGTTAGGTATCTTTATTATGAAACGTTTCGCCTACACAGTAGGCTTCTTCAGTCAAGTATAGAAAAGTTGATAGAAGCAGAAGATACTTGAAGACGATGTAATCAGTCCATCACCCTTAAAGTTTTGAGGTGGTCAGTCCCTCAGTCTGGAGAAGAGCATTGTTCCATAGTATGAAACAATATGGAGATGAAGTGACAGAATGGAGCTTTTTATAGCGGCAAGAGGTGAGACGTAGGCCACTAGGAGAGGTAAGAACTGAGATGTTGAAAGGTCAGGTCCCTCTCAAATCCAGCCGCTCTCACTAGTGGAAGTTGTCGAAGTTGATTGCAGGTCTGTACCAAGATACCCTTGTGTTGCAGTGTCTGACAGATTGAACATTAAAATGGTATAAAATACCGACAGGTTGTTAGGTAAGACACATATGCAACAGTTAGGTATCTTTATTATGAAACGTTTCGCCTACACAGTAGGCTTCTTCAGTCAAGTACAGAAAAGTTGATAGAAGCAGAAGATACTTGAAGACGATGTAATCAGTCCATCACCCTTAAAGTTTTGAGGTGGTCAGTCCCTCAGTCTGGAGAAGAGCATTGTTCCATAGTATGAAACAATATGGAGATGAAGTGACAGAATGGAGCTTTTTATAGCGGCAAGAGGTGAGACGTAGGCCACTAGGAGAGGTAAGAACTGAGATGTTGAAAGGTCAGGTCCCTCTCAAATCCAGCCGCTCTCACTAGTGGAAGTTGTCGAAGTTGATTGCAGGTCTGTACCAAGATACCCTTGTGTTGCAGTGTCTGACAGATTGAACATTAAAATGGTATAAAATACCGACAGGTTGTTAGGTAAGACACATATGCAACAGTTAGGTATCTTTATTATGAAACGTTTCGCCTACACAGTAGGCTTCTTCAGTCAAGTACAGAAAAGTTGATAGAAGCAGAAGATACTTGAAGACGATGTAATCAGTCCATCACCCTTAAAGTTTTGAGGTGGTCAGTCCCTCAGTCTGGAGAAGAGCATTGTTCCATAGTATGAAACAATATGGAGATGAAGTGACAGAATGGAGCTTTTTATAGCGGCAAGAGGTGAGACGTAGGCCACTAGGAGAGGTAAGAACTGAGATGTTGAAAGGTCAGGTCCCTCTCAAATCCAGCCGCTCTCACTAGTGGAAGTTGTCGAAGTTGATTGCAGGTCTGTACCAAGATACCCTTGTGTTGCAGTGTCTGACAGATTGAACATTAAAATGGTATAAAATACCGACAGGTTGTTAGGTAAGACACATATGCAACAGTTAGGTATCTTTATTATGAAACGTTTCGCCTACACAGTAGGCTTCTTCAGTCAAGTACAGAAAAGTTGATAGAAGCAGAAGATACTTGAAGACGATGTAATCAGTCCATCACCCTTAAAGTTTTGAGGTGGTCAGTCCCTCAGTCTGGAGAAGAGCATTGTTCCATAGTATGAAACAATATGGAGATGAAGTGACAGAATGGAGCTTTTTATAGCGGCAAGAGGTGAGACGTAGGCCACTAGGAGAGGTAAGAACTGAGATGTTGAAAGGTCAGGTCCCTCTCAAATCCAGCCGCTCTCACTAGTGGAAGTTGTCGAAGTTGATTGCAGGTCTGTACCAAGATACCCTTGTGTTGCAGTGTCTGACAGATTGAACATTAAAATGGTATAAAATACCGACAGGTTGTTAGGTAAGACACATATGCAACAGTTAGGTATCTTTATTATGAAACGTTTCGCCTACACAGTAGGCTTCTTCAGTCAAGTACAGAAAAGTTGATAGAAGCAGAAGATACTTGAAGACGATGTAATCAGTCCATCACCCTTAAAGTTTTGAGGTGGTCAGTCCCTCAGTCTGGAGAAGAGCATTGTTCCATAGTATGAAACAATATGGAGATGAAGTGACAGAATGGAGCTTTTTATAGCGGCAAGAGGTGAGACGTAGGCCACTAGGAGAGGTAAGAACTGAGATGTTGAAAGGTCAGGTCCCTCTCAAATCCAGCCGCTCTCACTAGTGGAAGTTGTCGAAGTTGATTGCAGGTCTGTACCAAGATACCCTTGTGTTGCAGTGTCTGACAGATTGAACATTAAAATGGTATAAAATACCGACAGGTTGTTAGGTAAGACACATATGCAACAGTTAGGTATCTTTATTATGAAACGTTTCGCCTACACAGTAGGCTTCTTCAGTCAAGTACAGAAAAGTTGATAGAAGCAGAAGATACTTGAAGACGATGTAATCAGTCCATCACCCTTAAAGTTTTGAGGTGGTCAGTCCCTCAGTCTGGAGAAGAGCATTGTTCCATAGTATGAAACAATATGGAGATGAAGTGACAGAATGGAGCTTTTTATAGCGGCAAGAGGTGAGACGTAGGCCACTAGGAGAGGTAAGAACTGAGATGTTGAAAGGTCAGGTCCCTCTCAAATCCAGCCGCTCTCACTAGTGGAAGTTGTCGAAGTTGATTGCAGGTCTGTACCAAGATACCCTTGTGTTGCAGTGTCTGACAGATTGAACATTAAAATGGTATAAAATACCGACAGGTTGTTAGGTAAGACACATATGCAACAGTTAGGTATCTTTATTATGAAACGTTTCGCCTACACAGTAGGCTTCTTCAGTCAAGTACAGAAAAGTTGATAGAAGCAGAAGATACTTGAAGACGATGTAATCAGTCCATCACCCTTAAAGTTTTGAGGTGGTCAGTCCCTCAGTCTGGAGAAGAGCATTGTTCCATAGTATGAAACAATATGGAGATGAAGTGACAGAATGGAGCTTTTTATAGCGGCAAGAGGTGAGACGTAGGCCACTAGGAGAGGTAAGAACTGAGATGTTGAAAGGTCAGGTCCCTCTCAAATCCAGCCGCTCTCACTAGTGGAAGTTGTCGAAGTTGATTGCAGGTCTGTACCAAGATACCCTTGTGTTGCAGTGTCTGACAGATTGAACATTAAAATGGTATAAAATACCGACAGGTTGTTAGGTAAGACACATATGCAACAGTTAGGTATCTTTATTATGAAACGTTTCGCCTACACAGTAGGCTTCTTCAGTCAAGTACAGAAAAGTTGATAGAAGCAGAAGATACTTGAAGACGATGTAATCAGTCCATCACCCTTAAAGTTTTGAGGTGGTCAGTCCCTCAGTCTGGAGAAGAGCATTGTTCCATAGTATGAAACAATATGGAGATGAAGTGACAGAATGGAGCTTTTTATAGCGGCAAGAGGTGAGACGTAGGCCACTAGGAGAGGTAAGAACTGAGATGTTGAAAGGTCAGGTCCCTCTCAAATCCAGCCGCTCTCACTAGTGGAAGTTGTCGAAGTTGATTGCAGGTCTGTACCAAGATACCCTTGTGTTGCAGTGTCTGACAGATTGAACATTAAAATGGTATAAAATACCGACAGGTTGTTAGGTAAGACACATATGCAACAGTTAGGTATCTTTATTATGAAACGTTTCGCCTACACAGTAGGCTTCTTCAGTCAAGTACAGAAAAGTTGATAGAAGCAGAAGATACTTGAAGACGATGTAATCTTCTGCTTCTATCAACTTTTCTGTACTTGACTGAAGAAGCCTACTGTGTAGGCGAAACGTTTCATAATAAAGATACCTAACTGTTGCATATGTGTCTTACCTAACAACCTGTCGGTATTTTATACCATTTTAATGTTCAATCTGTCAGACACTGCAACACAAGGGTATCTTGGTACAGACCTGCAATCAACTTCGACAACTTCCACTAGTGAGAGCGGCTGGATTTGAGAGGGACCTGACCTTTCAACATCTCAGTTCTTACCTCTCCTAGTGGCCTACGTCTCACCTCTTGCCGCTATAAAAAGCTCCATTCTGTCACTTCATCTCCATATTGTTTCATACTATGGAACAATGCTCTTCTCCAGACTGAGGGACTGACCACCTCAAAACTTTAAGGGTGATGGACTGATTACATCGTCTTCAAGTATCTTCTGCTTCTATCAACTTTTCTGTACTTGACTGAAGAAGCCTACTGTGTAGGCGAAACGTTTCATAATAAAGATACCTAACTGTTGCATATGTGTCTTACCTAACAACCTGTCGGTATTTTATACCATTTTAATGTTCAATCTGTCAGACACTGCAACACAAGGGTATCTTGGTACAGACCTGCAATCAACTTCGACAACTTCCACTAGTAAGAGCGGCTGGATTTGAGAGGGACCTGACCTTTCAACATCTCAGTTCTTACCTCTCCTAGTGGCCTACGTCTCACCTCTTGCCGCTATAAAAAGCTCCATTCTGTCACTTTATCTCCATATTGTTTCATACTATGGAACAATGCTCTTCTCCAGACTGAGGGACTGACCACCTCAAAACTTTAAGGGTGATGGACTGATTACATCGTCTTCAAGTATCTTCTGCTTCTATCAACTTTTCTGTACTTGACTGAAGAAGCCTACTGTGTAGGCGAAACGTTTCATAATAAAGATACCTAACTGTTGCATATGTGTCTTACCTAACAACCTGTCGGTATTTTATACCATTTTAATGTTCAATCTGTCAGACACTGCAACACAAGGGTATCTTGGTACAGACCTGCAATCAACTTCGACAACTTCCACTAGTGAGAGCGGCTGGATTTGAGAGGGACCTGACCTTTCAACATCTCAGTTCTTACCTCTCCTAGTGGCCTACGTCTCACCTCTTGCCGCTATAAAAAGCTCCATTCTGTCACTTCATCTCCATATTGTTTCATACTATGGAACAATGCTCTTCTCCAGACTGAGGGACTGACCACCTCAAAACTTTAAGGGTGATGGACTGATTACATCGTCTTCAAGTATCTTCTGCTTCTATCAACTTTTCTGTACTTGACTGAAGAAGCCTACTGTGTAGGCGAAACGTTTCATAATAAAGATACCTAACTGTTGCATATGTGTCTTACCTAACATACAATCGGAACATTTCATATTATCACAGCATTTTTAGTGATTGTACCTGCAAAATAAGTCACCATGGGCCCCAAGAAAGCTTCTAGTGCCAACCGTGCAGTAAAAAGGTGAAAATTACTATAGAAATGAAGTGGATAAATGAAAAACAGATAGCAGGAGATACCATCTCTCAAGCGATCATATGTAAAAAGGGTGGGAAATACATACTATCGTACCACGGTCAGCTGCTGCTGCACCACTGTCAGCTGTTGCTGCACCACAATCGCTGCTGCTGCACCACAGTCAGCTGCTGCTGCATCACAGTCAGCTGCTGCTACACCACTGTCAGCTGTTGCTGTGCCACGGTCAGCTGTTGCTGCACCAGTCAGCTGTTGCTGAACCACGGTCAGCTGCTGTTGCACCACGGTCAGGTGCTGCTGCACCACAGTCAGCTGCTGCTGCACCACAGTCAGCTGCTGCTACACCACCATCATCTGTTGCTGCACCACGGTCTGCTGCTGCACCAAAGTCAACTGTTGCTGCACCATGGTCAGCTGTTGCTGTACCATGGTCAGCTGTTGCTGCACCACAGTCAGCTGTTGCTGCACCACGATCAGCTGCTGCTGCACCATGGTCAGCTGCTGCTGCACCACAGTCAGCTGCTGCTACACCACCGTCAGCTGTTGCTGCACCACGGTCAGCTGTTGCTGCACCAGTCAGCTGTTGCTGAACTACGGTGAGCTGCTGCTGCACCAGAGTCAGCTGCTGCTGCACCACAGTCAGCTGCTGCTACACCACCGTCATCTGTTGCTGTACCACGGTCAGCTGCTTCTGCACCAAAGTCAGCTGTTGCTGCACCACGGTCAGCTGTTGCTGCACTACGGTCAGCTGTTGCTGCACCACAATCAGCTGGTCCTAGTGGCATTAAAAGAAGATGGGAAGTAACCCCGGAAAAGGACGTGGTACCTAAAGTCCTAATGGAAGGGGATTCCCCTTCTAAATGATAACAACTTCCATATAGAATCACTGGACACATTCCTAGAACTGTTGTACTCTGTGGAATTCTTTGAAATATGGTGTCATGCACAGTGGTGTTTTACACTCCTCACGCATAAAACAAGTGTCTCTTCTGCATCTTTGTGGGCATTTTGTTGTATGTGTACAGACAGAACACCTCTTATGTGCCCATTTCTTCCTAGTAGGAGGAAGTTGCATTAGGCAGTGATCACCAAGCCTCAAACGAGAGGGTATTTGGTGATCAGTTCGAGGGCGGTTTTGTATTGCAGGTGTTCTGACCTGGTACTTAAATATTATTTGTCTGTTGACAGACAAACAAAATTTGCCATTTGGTGGTCTGTTTCTAGTCCTCAACTTATACATATTATAAGCACTAAGCATGGAAATGTCCACAAGATGGAAATAGAGTTTCATGTACCACTTACAACTCTTGCGAACACAATCGGCAAACCCAATCTGCATTTAACATTTGTCCACTAAATGCACATTGAGGGTGTAGTCCATCACAACTGCGGGTTTTACAATGGGTTCATTGGTCTCTATCCTGGATGCCAGTGTCTGTCATTTTGTTTAGGTGAATTGATGTCAACAATGTGACATCTCATTTGTCATACCACTGAAATGCCATTATGTCATTGGCAACAAATGCCTACACCTCACCTTAATGAGTGCTTGCGTCAAACTTGGGCATATGCTTATGATATGTACACACTACACTGTACACGTCTGTCAAGTTCACTCGTAAGAAATCACTAAGGGACTTGAATATCAATTATCAGTATATAATATACTATGCCCCTTTTCCAAGATATGGTTCCATCATTGTTCTAGCCACATCACCCAAGATACCCAATAACTTCTTGGTATCTTCCAGTGTATTACTTCCAGTGTATTACTTCCAGTGTACACAATTATGTCTAATACCAGACCACTGTCACAGTCACAAAGCACAAACAATTTAATACCAAATTGTTTCCTCAAGCCTTGGTATATAATGCTTGAATGACAGTCTGCCTTTGAAGAGAATCAAAGACTCATCAATAACAAGCTTCCTGAAGGGATAAAACTACATACTAAACTTTTGTTTCAGATACATTAACACATTCCTAATCTTGTATAACCTGTCATTTCTGTCAGTTCTTGTTTTGTCTGAAAAGAGTAGCATACATAACAGTAGGATAAATTAGTTCAGTGGCATAATATCACTGAAAGCTGGGGTTGACATTAGGTGGTCTGTCAACCAGTATGACTTAACATTGTGCTTATACACACGTGGCATAAGCATTATTGTGGCAAGGAACAGATACATCTCTGCCACAGCTGTCTCCTTCCACTGGTGTAGTTGTGATTTTGGTGAAACAACTGTGTTTCCCATGGTGTAATCGAAGTATGTGTTACTTTCTCTGACAATAATTTCCACCTGGGGTTCATCGAAGAATAACTGACAACATTCCAGTTCAACGGCATTGTTCCCAAGTGAACGAGATGACCATATCCGACTTTGAGTTTCATCAAAGTGATGGGGATTAGGAACAAAATGGGCACCCTGCTTCCAATCCCAGATGTAGTCTGCTGGTGGGTACTGGATACTGATAGGTAGTGATGGGTGTGGTTGTCCAGGTTGTTGTGGTGTGTGGGTGGTTGAGGCTGGCCTTGGGTGTGGATGCGTTGAGTCAGCAGTGTGGCTGCTCCCAGCCTGAGGTGCTGCTGGTGCTGAATGGCAGCACTACCACCACTACCACCTACTGTTGCATGTTTATTATCCATCCCAACTGTAACAATATCATCCTCACTTTCACTATCTGCTCCTGGTGTAGGGCCATGGGATGTACTCTGGGAAGTACTCCTTCCCCTTGGAATATCATATGGTACACTACCAGAACCCATGCAGTGTTGTATAAACCGATGCTTCACTGGTGAATATTCCTCTTCAGTGTAGATACTGGAATGGTAATCAAGAGCCAGAAAATGTCAATATTACTATCATCACTATTGCTCACATCTGAGTCCTGGCCACGGGAAAATGTAAGCTTACACTTATGCCATGGTACAACTGAATATGAACAAGACAGACCAGCCCCAGAGGTGGAAAGTTGAGGGTTGTCTGGGTTTTCAACATTATTTCCGGTATCCTGAGCATTGCTTTCAATCACAATTCATCAAAACCATAAAATTAATTTTCACTGCCACTTCTATCCACGTTAGAAATATCAATTGGGAAGAGAAAATTCCCAATTTGGCAAGGAGTAAGGTTTTTCTGACCGCGAGGCATGGTGAACAACAGGTATTGAAATAGCATTCCCACAATGCACTGCAGGGGCCCCAATTTTTTTGTATACTGTGCACTCTGACCATGCAGATCCCATTCTCTCATATGTAGGCCAACTAACCTTCTCCCACCAAATCTGAAGCTGCTAGAATTTTGGCATAGTACTAAGAAACCGACCCTGGCTTCAAAGCAAGGGTACTAAGGGACCAACACTTAAAGGGTTAATAAATGTTACATAAAAGCACTGTTTAAAAGGTGTTTGAAGTGACCACTGACACAGAGCTTAACCCTAGGGAATTTGGAAAAACCATTTTAATATTCCCCAATGTTTAAGGATAATAGACAAAAACTGGGAGAAAGTTCCTTTCAGGACAATGAACTCTGCCTGGAAGAAACTGTGACCAGACTGTCAGTCAGAGATTTTGAAGGTTTCAAGGCAGAGCATGTAGTGAAGGATATTGTTTCTCTGGGCCAGTCCATGGGTTTGGATATGGATGATGAAGATATAGAGGAGTTGGTGGAGAATCACAAGAATGAGCTCACCACAGAAGAACTTCAAGACCTGCACAAGGAGCAGCGTAAAGAAGTGGTTGAGAAAATTTCTTCAGAGGAGGAAGAGGAGGAGGAGGGAAGCAGTAAGGTCAACATTTCCACTGCAGAAATTAAGGAACTGAGTTACCATCAAGCTCAAACACAGAGCTGGTGGAAAATGGCATCCTAATATCGCTACTGTGAATAGGAGCATCAACCTGTTTAATTATAATGTTGTTGATCACTTCAGAAAAATTTTGAAAACACGTCAAACGCAGACAACATTGGACAGCTTTTCTAGCAAAGAAAAAAATCAAATGCTAGTGAGTCTCCATCATCTTCAAGTGCTACTGCACAAAAACAGAAAAGAAAAAAACACCAGACAAGCAGTTACCTGTTTTATGGAAGGTGACACCCTCCCAAATAACAACATTTCTCCAGCTTCCTCTTAGGCCATCATCACTCCTCAGTAAAGGTAAAGTGCATTTAAATTTCCATTTATTTCATGTATTTATTGTTTTAATAGTTTTTATGTATGATTCCAAGCATGCAAATATTATTATACAGGTTTAAATAAGAATTATTTTCATTTAAAATGTTTTATAATTGGTAACTTTTTGGGTGGGAACAGATTAATCCAATTTATGCAATTTCTAATGGAAAAAGATTGATTCAACATTCGTATAACTATCCAAACAGCCTCCTGGAATGGATTAAGTTCAAATATGAAGGTACCACTGTACCAAGCCAGCAAGGTACAGTATATACATTTTGTGTCCCAATAGATATGCTACGCCAGCAAAATATGAAGGCAAGACCCCCAAAATAGGAAAAATGAAATTGTGGGACCCATAGCCTCGGTGAAGTGGAAAAAGGCTTTGAGGAAAAATGTTTGGATTTCTTCCTGAAGCTATATGAATATTCCACTTCCCCTACCACCCTATCCTTATATATACAGGAGGGCCCCCACTCATACAGAGGGTTAGGTTCCGAGCTACTGCTGTAAGGCAAAAATCACTGTAGAGTGAATCATAGTCTTTTTTCACTTTCAAATGCATATAAAAGCCTGATAACATGTTTACACTATCATATTAAGTGAGCAATAAAACTAGTCATAAAACATCCTACCGTACACACATTACTTACCTGAAAATATTTTCATCCTTGGCATACAGTGAGTAGTGAATGTAGGAAGTCTGAATAAATGAAGAACGGGTATAATTGAAAACTGGCTCATTAGAAAAATGCTGTAAAGTGGGGTCCTCCGGTTACCATTGGAAGGTTCACTAGCTCTTCAGCTGAGTGAGTTGCAAGATATTTCCAAAGGCCCTAAAATCTGGAACACCCTACCTGAAAATTCTAAAACTGCAGACACATTCATCACCTTCAAAACTACCATCAGAAAACATCTTATCTCCCTGATACACCCTGTCAACTAATTACACGAATATCACCTGGTGGTTAACACTTACACTCACTCACCCATTTGACCATAAACAGAAATTACAATCTCAATCTCAAAATAATGAATCTTAACTAGTCATAAGTTGGCCTGTGATACTCCAATACTGAAACTATATATAGTGCCAAAACAAAAGCATTCACATTGCTAAACTCACAAACTAGTATTTAGTCACTTAGCCATAATACCAACTTACCTCATAATTTTGTAATATTTTAAACTTAAGATTTAATTTAAGTCTGCCCGAAATGCCTAGCCATGCTAGGTGTTCTAGTGGTACACTCTGTAATTATTATTTTACTACATGTAAACCACACAATAACCAAATTCTGTAAACTCAGCATTGTAATCCTTATAGAGAATAAACTTTGAATTTGAATTTGAAAACAGCATATTTAAATTTTTACTTTATTTTTTGTCCTCTTATAATTTCTGAAGTTTTCTCACATTTCAATCAGTTTCTTCACTTAAACTCAATAACATAGTCTCTCACACATATGAAGTGACCACTAAACTCTCACTATCTTGTTGCTTGTTAATTCACACTTTCACTTCTTTTTTCAGTTCTCCTTTGAATTAATCTTAATCTAAGACAATTCTCTAAAACTTTTGCTTTGCTACACCATTGTACTCCTCTACTTTACAAAATTTCATGAAAAATCATTGCGTGAGTGTGTGTGTATGTGCTTAAAGTAGCACAGTTCTTTCATATCCCTGATAAGAATACTATACTTATCATTTGTACTTACATAGTAAATTTCATTAACAGAATATGATTGTGAGAAGTGTTGCCAATAAAATGTTCCTTCCTCATGTGACTGAATAGTCTCCTCTGAAATTATGGCTTCATTTTTAAATGATCGCAAACGCACTCTTAAGTAGGTCGATCCTGCCCCAGAAACAGCATGGTACAAGCGAATCTGGAAATATTTATAAAATAGGTCAAAGACTCTTTTTTCCAAAAAATCAGGGAATTCTTAACACTGTACATAACAGAAAATGAATGCATGGATTTTAGCTTTATTAAAATACAGTAACTGACAAATGATAACTAAAACATCTCATCAAATTACATACTTGACAGTTATCAGAGAGTGCAATAAGTGGGCTGGTGATGATAGCATGGCGGGGAGAACGCGAAGCAAGCAACATGATATGACCATCCCCACTGTTGACAGTATGGTCTCTGAAGGGCGCCATACTGTTCATCCGTGCTTGGGTCAAGTTAAAGAACTCTGAAGCTGTCCAGCCACAAAGACTCTGATTTTCAAAGCTACACCGTAGAGGATAATTTTCTGTCATAATTAAAAAAAAATTAATAAAAACAGTTTAACATTCATGGTCAAATATATACTTCAGTGGAGATGCATTCATAAAAATTCAGAAGGTTATGTAGTACAATAATAAGTAGAAAGGTTTTCAATTTTGATGCTAAATAAGGCCAAGTTTAAAATAACAACTATTTAAGTAAAATATATACACCTACCATCCGACTTATGACCGAGTTCGGTTCCAAGAAACCGGTCGTAAGTCGAACTTTACTACTGAATATCAACATCACATTTTTGTAATGACTTTATTTTATTATTTTATTTTGGTATTTCATGTTTTACTTTACTTTTTATGCTGTTAGTACTGTATTTTATACTGTAAGGTTTAGGATAAACACTGTGTACAACACAAATAGTTATTTTTTTCCCAGAAATTTGGCATAAAAAACACGACCATAAGTCGAGTGGTCGTAAGTCGAGCAGGTCATAAGTCGGATGGTAGGTGTATATGTTTAGAATATGTTAAAAGGCATAAAAAAAATAAAAAATATAGTTTTCATAATTATAAGTTTGGTTATAGCAAATTTTTTTTTTTTTTTTCAACAAGTCGGCCGTTTCCCACCGAGGCAGGGTGACCCAAAAAAAAAAAAAAGAAAGAAAATCCCCAAAAAGAAAATACTTTCATCATCATTCAACACTTTCACCACACTCGCACATTATCACTGTTTTTGCAGAGGTGCTCAGAATACAACAGTCCAGAAGCATACACATATAAAGACACACAACATATCCCTCCAAACTGCCAATATCCCAAACCCCTCCTTTAAAGTGCAGGCATTGTACTTCCCATTTCCAGGACTCAAGTCCGACTATATGAAAATAACCGGTTTCCCTGAATCCCTTCACTAAATATTACCCTGCTCACACTCCAACAGATCGTCAGGTCCCAAGTACCATTCGTCTCCATTCACTCCTATCTAACACGCTCACGCACGCTTGCTGGAAGTCCAAACCCCTTGCCCACAAAACCTCCTTTACCCCCTCTCTCCAACCCTTTCGATTCCCACCAAGGCAGGGTGGCCCGAAAAAGAAAAACTTTCACCATCATTCACTCCATCACTGTCTTGCCAGAAGGGTGTTTTACACTACAGTTTTTAAACTGCAACATTAACACCCCTCCAAATGATGACTATTATTACCAATGGATTAGTGACTGAATTAATTTACTTAAATTTACAGTAAACACTTTATATAAGTGTATGGAATACGCAGTAAGTTCCTAAATGCTGAACAGAGTTTTTATTAGGACAGTGAGGCTCAGGTTAGGGTGCATAGGAGAGAGGGAAATTACTTTTCGGTAAAAGTAGGCCTTAGACAGGGATGTGTAATATCACCATGCGGTTGTTTAACATATTTAGAGATAAGGTTATAAAAGAAGTAAATGCTAGGGTGATGGGGAGAGGTGTGGGATTAAATTATAGCAAATAAAATACAAAATGGGAGTTAACACAGTTACTTTCTGCTGGTGATATTGTGCTTTTGGGAAATTCTAGAGAGAAGTTGCAAAGGTTAGTGGACGAGTTTGGGGAGATGTGTAAAGGAAGAAAGTTGAAAGTGAACATAGATGGGACTAAGGTGATGAAGGTATCAAATGAGTTAGGTAAGGAAAAACTGGATATCACATTGGAGGGAGGGAGTGTGGAAGAAGTGAATGTGTTCTGATATTTGGGAGTAGATCTGTCAGTAGATGGATTTATGAAGGACGAGGTTAACCATAGAACTGACGAAGGAAAAAAGGTGAGAAGTGCATTGAGGTACCTGTGGAGACAAAAAATGTTTTCCATGGAGGCAAAGAAGGGAATGTATAATAGTATAGTGGTACCAACACTCTTATATGGGTGTGAAGCATGGGTTGTGAAAGCTGCAGCGAGGAGGAGGCTGGAGGCAGTGGATGTGTTGTGTCTAAGAGCAATGTGTGGTGAAAATATTATGCAGATAATCTGTAGTGTTTAAATCAGGAAGTGTGGAGTTAGGATAGAGCAAAACAGGATGACTCGGAGGGTGTATAAACCTGCAGTGGATGGGAGGAGGGGTAGGGGTTGTCCTAGAAAAGGATGGAGAGGGTAAAAGAGGTTCTGTGTGCAAGGGGCTTGGACATGCAGCAGGCATATGTGAGCATGTTAGATAGGAGTGAATGGGGATGAAAAGTTTTTGGGACCTGACAAGCTGTTGGAGTGTGAGCAGGGTAATATTTTGTGAAGAGATTCAGGGAAACTGGTTAGCCAGACTTGAGTCCTGGAGGTGGGAAGTACAATGCCTGAACTTTAAAGTAGGAGTTTGGGATATTGGCTGTTTGGAATGACATTTAAACTGTCGTATCTGAGCATCTCTGTAAAGACAGTGATTATGTGTGAATGATGGTGAAAGTGTTTCTTTCTTGGGTCACCTTGCTTTGGTTGGAGACAGCTTAAGTGTTGAAAAAAAAAAACTTCATATAATAACTATTAATAACATAATAAAATTAAAGAACAACATAAAACTTGTGGTCAATTTTTCCATCACATACCACAACTGGCCTCATCAGAATAGTCACCACAATCATCAGTAAAGTCACACAATGCATCATTTGGGAAACATGCTTTGTTATCACACCACTGGTATCCTTCTGGCAAATCATAACACATCTCAGGAGGATAACAGTTCAACAGCTCTAGCTCATCAAAGGCTATTATCTGTGATGGATCATTTGAGCTGGATGCCTCAACCAGAAGGTGGTATGATGAGGAAACACGTCCAAGAGGAAGCTGTAAGGTCTGCCACTCCTTCAAGTGACTTTGGGCTTCATACAGCATAGTCAGATCTGAACCAACACGATCTAAATAAACACTCAGTTTTGGACCTATGAAAAGAAAACGAAAAAAGATATAGAAACTGTATTTTAGAATTATACAAATTATGATATAATAATTCTATACATACAAAGAACTTTTAACCTTTTTTTTTAGTAATATTCTTTACAAAAAAAATGTTCCTAGAAATTAGAAACTAATTTTCAATGCAAATAATATTTTACCATATGCTTTCTTGTTTGATGACAAAAAAAATTCTGCTGAATATTGCCAGAATGAAATAATGTATAAAACAAAGTTGATGTACACTACAGTGCATACATATTTTTTTTTATTTCAAACAAGCATTCTGCCATCTGCTTTTTATACTTTCTGCATAAAACTTTCAATAACACTGAAGCCATTCCTGAGCTATCAAGAATTCCTGGTTTTACACTGTCTTAACCCTTAAACTGTTCCAAACATTGATCTAAGTTGTTACTGCTAGCGCTCCAAACGTATATCAACATTTTATTTTTCCTGTCTCCAAATTTGGCACAATTGGCCTGAGATGCTTGGTCAGTATAGAATGGGTCTTAACAGTTGGTGTGTGCAGTATTAAAAAATCTGGGACCACTTAGTACCTTTTGGGAGCACCAGTTCAATAGAGAGCCAGCTAGAGCAAACAGCGTGGCAAACACCAGGGATTCACTCATGTCATGTCATATTAACACTCCCCTTTTAAGAGGAAAGTGATGTTGATCAAGAGTTTAGTGGCTTTGAGATGTATGTGGCCACAATTGGTTGAGGATATATAAAATTAAAACTTTGATAATAACCCATGTGCAATATTTGTGCGACATCCCTTCACTTTTGATACCACTGGTAGTGTCATCTTACCAAAATGTCCTATAATCCATGCCCTAAGTAAAGAGAAATGATTCTGGAACATGTGTAATACGTATTTGGCAAGCTGGGTGGCCGGCTGGTTGGTTGGGTGGGTGGGTGGGTGGCTGGCTGATTGACTTTGGCTATCTCTCTGTCTGTATCTGTCTCTGTTTATCTCTATTTCTGTCTCACAGGTACACATATAACAGTTATCATACACAGTGTAAATTACCTAGGATAACCCAAAAAATGCAGACAAAGTGTTATACTGTGCTTGTAGATCTAAGGCATAATAAGCATGACTGCCAAGTACTACACATTTTCACTTGTACAGGAATCAGAAGTGATGACTCTGTACTGTGTATAATACCAGTTGGTTATGAGCAGTTCATGAGACAGAGAGACAAGCAGAGACAGAAACACACAGGCAGAGAGAAAGAGACACACACATGCAGACAGAAAGACAGATAAACAGACAGATAATATAGACAGACATACAGATACACAGACAGACAGACAGACAGACAGACAGACAGACAGTCATGTTAATGTGCAACAGTAAAAATAAATAAAGCCAAGGTTGAATGGAGTAGTGCTCAATCATCAAGTGTCACTCCACTGCCGCACTTTCAGCAGTGGAGTGACACTCGTCTTACACCGTGCTTCAAGGACTTTCATATATACTCCAGCATATCTAAAACATTGCATGACTAAAACAATGACAGGTGAAAATGTTCACCTGTCAGTGTATTTGTGACTCTCTGAGTGCTATTTCAGTACCTAATATTAGTGTCACAAGAACTACTACAAATTGTAATTATCAGAACATAAAAATTAAATAAATTAAAATAAAAAGGAGAAAAAATTTATGTCAGCAGCACTTCTGGAAGCAGCAGGATTCCATGGTGCCCTCAGGTGAGCATCTAGTGCCAACTTTGCAGCCTTATATCTCGGCAAGTACTGACCCTAAAAAAAATTTTGGGGGGTTTTATTGCACCCAGAAAATTGCTCTCTTTAATTAAAAAAAATACAATGGAACCCCAGTTTTCATCAGGTCTGGATATTGTACAATTCAGTTTTCAACCATTTCTTTCAGTGAAATTTTCCCCCTTTTCGTACATCTGCTCAGAAATCGTCCACACCAGATGCGCTCGCATGCCCATGGGACGCAGCCACTCATACATTCATGGCTCAGTCTGCCTTTGTTACTCGTAGAGATGGTGGTAGAGGGTGGTAGTGATGGTGGTAGAGGGTGGTGATGATGGTGGTAGACAGTGGTAGTGATGGTGGTAGAGGCTGGTAGTGATGGTGGTAGAGGGCAGTAGTGATGGTGGTAGAGGGTGGTAGTGATGGTGGTAGTGGGTGGTAGTGATGGTGGTAGAGGATGGTAGTGATGGTGGTAGAGGTTGGTAATGATGGTGGTAGAGGGTGGTAGTGATGGTGGTAGAGGCTGGTAGTGGTGGTGGCAGCAGAGGGTGGTAGTGATGGTGGTAGAGGGTGGTAGTGATTGTGGTAGAGAGTGGTAGTGATGGTAGTAGAGATAACCTCTCCTCTCCTCGCTGTCTTCCATATGCCAACAAGAGTCTTCAGTAAAGGTAAAAGTGATTTAAATGTTCATTTATCCATTTCATTAGTGCTTTATATTTATTTCTCATTATTTTCTGTATGTAAAACTAGTTATTCTCTATAAAATGTATTTTTTGTTAATATTTTTTTGGGTATCTGGAACAGATTAATTGGATTTACATTATTTCTTATGGGAAATACAGGTACCATCCGACTTACAACCGAGTTCGGTTCCGACAAACTGGTCATAAGCTGAAATGGATGTAAGTCGAACCTTACTACTGAATATCAATATAACATTTTTGTAATGACTTTATTTTATTGTTTTATTTTGGTATTTTATTTTTTGCTTTACTTTTTATGCTGTTAGTACTGTATTTTATACTGTAAGGTTTAGGATAAACACTGTGTACAACACAAACAGTTGTTTATTTCCCAGAAATTTGGCATAGAAAACACGGTCGTAAGTCAAATGGTCGTATGTCGAGCAGATCGTAAGTCGGATGGTATGTGTATTACTTCAGTTTTCGTACAAATCAGTTTTCAGCCGACCTTCTAGAACGGATTAAAGACGAAAACCGGGGGTCCACTGTATTTGCAGCACTGGTAGTGAAAATGTAGATCTACATTTGGACAGTTTAAGGGTTAATGCACCATGAAAAATTATACAATTTCTTTCTGAGAACTGCTAACAGATACTTTTCAATGTTTTGAGGCATACACAAACCCTTACCAGGTGCCACAGAAGCAAAGAGTTCATAGTCCATTTTTAAGACACAAGAATGATGTGTCGGTTGTAAAAGGTTAGTTAGCATGCGAGGCTGGTTGATTACAGGACCCTCTTTCTCTTGCACCTCCATATGATAGAAATGTGGGTCATATTGGGTCACAGTGGCTAAAAAAGAAATGAATACATATATTTTAAGATTTCAAAAGCAAAAGTCTAGAAATGGAAACAAAAGATGTTAACACATACCAACTACAACAAAATTTTCTTTAATTATATTATCCTGTCTAAACAATCCTCAAATGCTGTGACCTTATATTCAAGTGACCTTGAATATAGGATGACCTTGAATATATGAGCAGCTTGACAAAGATGAAGTTTCTAATGAATATCAGTATGATGTAAGGGATATTTGCCTTACCATCTTGAAGTCTCTGCCACCACAGATGAGTATTATCCTGAGAAGAATCTATGTTGTGCCAGCCACATGTATCCTCTGAAAAATTACAGTCGGCACACCATTTCTCATCTTCTGATTCAACACACTGCACTATGTAGTCACAAATCTGTAAATGAAAGAGTTGCACCAAAAATTGCCAAGATAATAATAATAATAATAATGAAGTGGTTTTAGGACTTGACATGCTGTTGGAGTGTAAGGAAGGTAACATTTATGAAGTGATTCATGCAAAACCTGGAGGTGGAAAATACAGTGCCTGTACTCTGAAGGAGGAATAGGGATACTGCAGTTTGGAGGGACATCTGAGATGTAATGGCAGCATGCCTCTGGCAAGAGAGCAATAAATGAGTGTGTGATGATGAAAGTGTTTTTTCTACCTCAGTGGGAGATGGCTGGTGAGTTAACAATAAAAATACTAATACAGTGGAATCCCGAGTTTTGGACATAATCCATTCCAGGAGCTAGACCTAAACTTGAAACGGCTTAAAGTCGAAGCAATATTTCCCATAAGAAATATTGTAAATACAATTAATCCATTCCAGACCCACAAAAATATTCACAATAAATACATTTTTTAAAGAATAACTATACTTTAACATACATATAGTACTTAAACATACATAGAGTACTTAAATGAGTAATAAAATACATAAATAAACATTTAAATATCACATTTACATACCTTTATTAAAGATTCTTGCTGGCATCTGGAAGATAGGGAGGAAGAGAGAGGGAGGACTTATTGCTTGAAAGGGAAATCCCCTTCCATTAAGACTTTAGGTAACAAGTCCTTATCTGGGGTTACTTCCCTTCTTTGTCTTTTAATGCCACTAGGACAAGCTTGAGGTTACTTTTCTCTTCGCCAGGACAGAAGTGATTGTTGATTTGTTTTTGCTGTTCATCCTGGCAAGCTCGCCCACACGTACACCACTCTCGTATTTTTGTACTATCTCCTTCTTCACTTCAATGGTGTTTCTCACATTCTTTACCAAAAGGCTGCTGCTTATTTCACAGACATAATCAATAAACAAGCACTAAACATAATGAATTTATTGTGAAATGTTTGGATGAGCATGCAGGGTAATGTTCACTCAAGGATAAACAAAGCTAGACTGGCTAACGATGCCTGTGCGGGCAGGTGCACAGGCATGGCCAGGTGGTCAGGTCTTGTACGCTGGCCAAAACACAGGGCACAGGCCGAAACTCGGGGCGAAATTTAGCCAAAAAAAAGTGGTCAAAACTCAAGGCGGCCAATACTCAGGGCAGCCAAAACTCAGGGTTGCACTGTACCAACTTTGGAATCTGCTATTCTTGAAAGCAACAACAATGAAGAAATACTAGTTTATATTCAAGAGTGATAGTATGATATCAGACTCATACACTTTAGAAAGAGTTGTGCTGTCAAATGAGGCTTGACTCTTAACAGACACTGTCAGCCTACTGAACAATCTAGGAGCTACATACAACATGAGACTCAAGTCAGTTTAACCCCTTGACTGTCGCAACCCCAAATCCTAAGGTGTCTCCTGGTGTCGCAAAATTTTCAAAAAAATAAACAAAATATAATAATTTTTTTTCTTATGAAATGATAGAGAATCTTTTCCTGATTGTAGTGACACTAAAAGAACAAAATTTGATGGAAAACTGATGGAATTACGCTCTCGTGAATTTAGTGACCTCGGCGATATATACGAATTAGTGATTTCACCCATTTTGAGCCCTATTTTCGGCTAATTCCATTGTTTCAGTCGACCAAACTCATAGCTATTTCTTTAGAACTCCATTTTTTCTATTGATTGAGTACAAGAAACTTCCCATTTACTGATTCAACTACCCAATAACGTGGTCAGAAATTTGCAATTTGGCCAATTTTATGAAAACTAAAAAATATGACAATTTCAAAACAGGATTCAGAATGAACAATGCAGGCATTCCTGGCTCTAATATAACATTTTCTTTGTTCATTAGTCATGTCTCCAGTCATCTTCGATATTACTCTTGGTTTCTATTTTGAATTTTTATTCAAACAAAAAATAGAAGATTTACTGTTATGCAGACTACTGCAATATTGTAATAATTGTATAAATAATGTCAACCCATTCATGACTGCATATTAGAATGGCTACTTGGACATTTATTGGACAATGACATCATTTGTTTACTTTTGAACATCGGCAAAAATCAGATATTTCCCCTACTTTGAGCTCCATTTCAAGGTACTTTTCATAGTAAAACTAATCAAAATCACCTCTATTTCTATAATGTTTTCCATTCTATGAAATGAGACCAAGAAAACGAGAATACAACCATAAATACTATACAAAAATAGACCACAAAGACGGCATTTTAATTAAAAAAAAAAACGGCAGGAGTTTTTTTTTCATCATGCACTGCGTGCTGCAGGATTTTTTTTATTTGGTGCACACTGACCACACAGACCCATTCTCTCACATGTGGGCCTACCAGTTTTCACCTGCTTGATTTGAAGCTGCTAGAATTTATGAGTATATATACGTCAAAACCGGTGGCTCGTAATACGTATATATACGACCAAAACAATCCAAAGGTTAAAAGGATCTGTAGCAATTCACAGAAACACTCTTGAGTCTAATGTAAAATGTACAAGCGTATAAGCAAGATAGCTTCACCATACTTATTAGTTTCAACTTGCAACATCTGCCATATTGCTCCCCTATCCACCCTATCACATGCCCTTTCTAAATTCATAAATTTCATAAAATTCATAAAATTCAAAAATTTCCTTACCATTATCTAAATATTGTTCACTTATATGCTTCATTGTAAATACTTGACCTATATATTCTTACCCTTCCTAAAACCTCCTAGCTCATCTGCAGTCCTGCTCTCTGTCTTACCCTTAATTCTTTCACTAATAATTCTACAATAAGCTACCTGGTATACTCACCAGGCTTATTCCACCATAATTCTTACACTCTTTTGTCACCTCTTTTATACAAAGGAACAATGCATGCTCTTTTCCAATCCCTAGGTACCTTTCTCCTTTCACATATTTATTGAACAAAAGCACCAAGCACTCCAAAACTATACCCTCACCTGCTTTTAGCATTTCTCTCTTCATTCCATCAATCCCAGTCGCTTTACCCCTTGTCCATTTTATTGTTACACACACCTCCTCACACACATCTGGCTCTTCCTCTCAGGATAATGCATGAAATCACTGCCTCCATCTACAATCAATGCACCAAATCACTGCTTCTAGCCATTAAGTGGAAGGTGTCTGGTGCTCTCCAGATCCAACGAATTAAGTCCTAATTTGGAGTCGATGAACAATTTGATTTAACAAACACCCTCTCTTCCCTATTCATTAAATCAACAGTTCACTGCATGATGATAAATTAGACACATGTGCAACTCTTGGGTATCTATATTGAGGAAAAGTTTCGCCATACAGTGGCTTCATCAGCCCATACAAAGGAGAATCTTGAAGAACAGGAGGAGAATGAGGTAATCAGTCCCTCAACCTTGAGTCGATGTGGTCAGTCCATCAATCTTGAATAGAATACGGCATACGTGCAGAGAAGGAGCTTATAAACCGTTGGCAGGAGAGGTGCAGCAGTCATAGGTGGTGTCACATTTGTTCAATGTGGAAGTAGGTCGTGCCCAAGAATTAGGCAAGCGAAGAATTCCCAAGTATTAAGATCCCAAGAAGTTGCAGTGTCTGACAGGTTTGTAGATGAATGGTTCAGAGAACCGACATGTTGATAAATTAGACACATGTTGATAAATTAGACACATGTGCAACATGTGTCTAATTTATCAACAGGTCGGTTCTCTGAACCATTCATCTACAAACCTGTCAGACACTGCAACTTCTTGGGATCTTAATACTTGGGAATTCTTCGCTTGCCTAATTCTTGGGCATGACCTACTTCCACAGTGAACAAATGTGACACCACCTATGACTGCTGCACCTCTCCTGCCAACGGTTTATAAGCTCCTTCTCCGCATGTATGCAGTATTCTATTCAAGATTGATGGACTGACCACATCGACTCAAGGTTGAGGGACTGATTACCTCATTCTCCTCCTGTTCTTCAAGATTCTCCTTTGTATGGACTGATGAAGCCACTGTGTGGCGAAACGTTTCTTCAATAAAGATACCCAAGAGTTGCACATGTAAGAACATAAGAACATAATTTATCAACATGTCGGTTCTCTGAACCATTCATCAGTTCACTGCATGTCTTTAACTATATTAAGTATATTATTTACTGTAAGTAACCATTTATAAACAGTTGTGGTCAGAGTGAAAGTTAAGAACATAAGAACATAAGAAAGGAGGATCACTGCAACAGGCCCGCTGGCCCACACTAGGCAGGTCCTTTACAATCCATCCCACCAACAAAACATTTATCCAACCCAATTTTCAATGCTACCCAAGAAATAAGTTCTGATAACTCTATCCACTCATTTGTAAGTCCCACTCAAATCCAACCCCTCTCATATATTTATCAAACCTAAATTTGAAACTACCCAAAGTCCTAGCCTCAATAACCCAACTAGGTAGACTGTTCTATTCATCAACTACCCTATTTCCAAACCAATACTTTCCTATGTCCTTTCTAAATCTAAACTTGTCTAATTTAAATCCATTACTGCGGGTTCTCTCTTGGAGAGATATCCTCAAGACCTTACTAATATCCCCTTTATTAATACCCATCCTCCACTTATACACTTTGATCGTGTCTCCCCTCATTTTTCGTCTAACAAGAACATAAGAAAGGTGGAACATTGCAGCAGGCCTGTTGGCCCATACTAGGCAGGTCCTCTACAATCCATCCCACTAACAAAACATTTGCCCAACCCAATTTTCAATGCTACCCAAGAAATAAGGTCTGGTAACTCGATCCACTCATTTGCAAGTCCCACTCAAATACAACCCTTCTCACTCATACATTTATCCAACCCATATTTGAAACTACCCAAAGTCCTAGCCTCAACAACCCAACCAGGTAGACTGTTCCACTCATCAACCACCCCATTTCCAAACCAATACTTTCCTATGTCCCCTCCAAATCCAAACTTGTCTAACTTAATTCCATCATGTGGGCTCCCTCTTGGAGAGACATCCTCAAGACCTTACTAATATCCCCTTTATTAATTCTCATCTTCCACCTATACACCTCGATCATGTCTCCCCTCGTTCTCTGTCCAACAAGTGAATGCAATTCAAGGGTCTTCAATCTTTCTTCATAAGGAAGAGTTCCAATGTTGTGTATTAATTTAGTCATTCTGCGCTGAATGTTTTCTAACGAATCTATGTCTATTCTGTAATATGGAGACCAGAACCGAGCTGCACAATCTAGGTGAGGCCGCACTAATGATGTATAAAGCTGTAATGTAACCACTGAACTTCTGTTGCTTACACTTCTTGATATAAATCCCAGCAACCTGTTTGCCTTATTACGTACGCTTAGGCATTGCTGTCTTTGTTTAAGGTTGCTGCTTATCTTAACATTTTCATTTTCCTACCTATTTTTCTTGGCTGTATGATGCAACAGACACGTCATATAACCTCAATTTTTATATTAATTATAAATAAGGTATTCTCAATTTAAAAGGGTGAAATTTGGACATACTGTTTAAGAAGCATGAGCTACAGAGGAAACTAAATATCATAAAGAGCATAAACTGTTCATATTACAGGTCCTCCATCACAAATCCAGCATCATTGGGACCTGTAGTGTGCTGGGTTACTGAGTTTTCCGGATTACAGAGTGGTTAGGTTAGAATACACTTAATAAAATTAACCAACTTGACTTACACAGTTCATAGAACATTGGCAAAAATCGAACATTTCCGCTACTTTGAGCTCAATTTTAAGGTACTTTTCGTCATGAAAGCAATCAAAATCATGTCTATTTCTGTAATATATCTTCCATTCTATCAAATGAGACCAAAAAAATGAGAATACAACCATAAAAACCATATGAAAATATACTGTAAAGAGGCGGCTAATGGCTGAGAAGTGAACTCCCATATTTATCATTCGTCTTTTTTATTTTTGTTGTACGTTAAGAAGCATCTTTCCATCATACATTGCCCAAGTTTCAATGAGATAGCCCAACAAACAACCGAGAAAAAAAAAATATTTACCAAAAATCACATATGGCAAGCCCAAGCCAGGTACTGGAAATAAGTCACTTTGTCTGGCTTTTCTGGGTTATCCTAGGTTCTCTATACATACACTGCTGTGTATGATAATCTATGTAACTGTATTTGTGTATACCTGAATAAACTTATTTACTTCTAGTCTCTCAAGTGAGTACAAGAAACTGCCCATTCACTTACTTCAACTACCCAATAAAGTGGTCAGAAATTGGCAGTTTGGCCGATTTCACACAAATTTCAACAGATTCCAATTTCAAAATAGGATCCAGAATAAACAATGCAGACATTCCTGGCACTAAAATAACATTTTTCTCTGTTCATTAGTCATAGCTACAGGCCTCTCCTATATTACTCTTGCTTTTCATTTGGAATTTTTATTCACAAAAAAATAGAAGATTTATTGTTATGCAAACTGCTGCATTATTGTAATAATTGTATAAATAATGTCAAGTCATTCTTGACTAGGTATTGGATTGGCAGGGGGACAGGTATTGGACGGTGACGTCATTTGTTTACTCTTGAGCTTCGCTAAAGAACATTTTTGCTACTGTGAGCGCAATTTCAAGGTACTGTTCGTCATGAAAGCAATCAAAATCATGCCTATTTCTGTAATATATTTTTCATTCTATCAAATGAGACCGAAAAAATGAGAATATAACCATAACAACCATACAAAAATATACTGCTAAGCGGCCGCTAATGGCTGAGAAGTGAAGTCCACTATTTATGGTCTGATTTCTTTCATTTTTGGTGTACGTTAATAAGCATCTTTCCATCATACATTGCCCAAGTTTGAATAAGATAACCCAACAAACAACTGAGAAAATAATATAATAATAATAATAATAATAATAAAATCTTTATTTACTACACGTACATGTACCAGTTATACAGGCCTAGCTGACATCAGTGACATACTACTGTATAGAAAGCCACTTGTTATGCAGAGTATTTCAAGAAAATTAGATGGGTGTCCTAGGATAACACCCACACTAGTCGGCTAACACCCAGGTACCCATTTACTGATGGGTAAACATAGACAACAGGTGTAAAGAAACACGCCTAATGTTTCTACCCTGACTGAGAATTGAATATTTACCAAAAATCATATATGACTAACCCAAGCCAGGTACTAAAAATAAGCCATGTTGACTTTTTTTGGGTTATCATAGGTTCTCTACACATATGCTGCTATGTGTGATAATCTATAAGAAAATAACTTTTTGTTTCAGGTTTATGCTGCAGTACGAGTGTATATCACAGTTAGCCCTGTGCTACACCCCATTTTCTCTAATATAAGCCCCTCCTTCAGAGTGCAGGCACTGTACTTCCCATCTCCAGGACTCAAGTCCGGCCTGCCGGTTTCCCTGAACCCCTTCATAAATGTTACTTTGCTCACACTCCAACAGCACGTCAAGTATTAAAAACCATTTGTCTCCATTCACTCCTATCAAACACGCTCACGCATGCCTGCTGGAGGGGCTTGGACTTCCAGCAGGCATGCGTGAGCGTGTTTGATAGGAGTGAATGGAGACAAATGGTTTTTAACCCTTTGAGGGTCGACAGGCCCTCTCCGAAACTCGTTCTCAGGGTCGGCCAAATTTAAAAAAAAAAAAAAATTATTTTCTCTTATGAAAAGATAGAGAATCTTTTCCCGATCATAAAGACACCAAAAGTTTGAAATTTGATAGAAAACTTACGGAATTATGCTCTCGCAAAGTTAGCGGTCTCGGCGATGTTTACGCATCGGCGATTTTGCCCACTTTGAGCCCCATTTTCGGCCAATTTCACTGTACTAGTCGACAAAAAACATGAATATTTCGCTAGAACTCCATTTTTTCTATCGAATGAGTGCAAGAAACCACCCATTTATGAAATTCAACTATCCAGTACAGTGGTCAGAATTTAGCAATTTTGAAAATTTCACACAAATTTCAAAAGATGCCAATTTCTGAATAGGGTCCAGAATAAACAAGAATGACATTCCTGGCACTAAAATGACATTTCCTCTAGTCATTAGTCACGTCTCAAGGCCCCTCTTATATTCTTTTGCTTTCCACTTTGAATTTTTATTTTCACAAAAAATATAAGATTTACTGTTATGCAGACTACTGCATTAGTGTAAAAAATGGTATAAATATTATTGGTGCACTTGTGAAAGAATATTAGACTCACCAGTTGACGTGTATTGCACGCTTGGCACGATTTGTTTACTTTTGAAGTTTGGTAAAAATCGAACATTTCTGCTACTTTGAGCTCAATTTCAAGGCACCTTTCATTGTAAAACCAGTCAAAATCATCTCAATTTCTGTAATATGTCTTCCATTCTATAAAATGAGACCAAGAAAACTAGAATACAACAATAAATACCATACGAAAATACACTGCAAGGTCGCCGATTTATTCAAAAAAAATGGTCAAAGTTTTTTTTTTCTCATTATGCACTGTGTGCTGCAGGATTTTTTTTAGACTGTGCACACTGACCACATAGACCCATTCTTTCATGTGAAGGCCTACCAGCTTTCTCCCACTAGATTTGAGGCCGCTAGAATTTATGAGTACTAGTACGTCAAAAACCCCTACGCGTAAGACGTACTAGTACGACCAAAACCCTCAAAGGGTTAATACTTGACGTGCTGTTGGAGTGTGAGCAAAGTAACATTTATGAAGGGGTTCAGGGAAACCGGCAGGCCAGACATGAGTCCTGGAGATGGGAAGTACAGTGCCTGCACTCTGAAGGAGGGGTGTTAATGTTGCAGTTTAAAAACTGTAGTGTAAAGCACCCTTCTGGCAAGACAGTGATGGAGTGAATGATGGTGAAAGTTTTTCTTTTTCGGGCCACCCTGCCTTGGTGGGAATCGGCTAGTGTGATAAAAAAAAAAAAAAAAAAAAAAAATATAAGCCCCAAGACAGGGATAGAAGAATGGTATTTGTATACCATATCCTCTTCATACCTCTGTTGAACTGCTCAGTATTATGCCAAATATTATTCATTCTGGAGTATTTAACATGTTTTATGTTATTTATATTGTTTATTTATTTATTTATTTAAAAATTTGTGCACACATACAGAGGTACAAAAAATACAGAAAAAGAGCAGTATGCCAAAGCCACTTATACTATGCATAGCATTACGGGCTGGCTTAAAATTAACTTAAGATGAACTAAGCAATGATGACATCGGTGATAAAACTTTAATGTAAACAGATTACTATAAAGCACAAGTGAGTATTACAAAGACAGGTCATATGGTTGTATGCATTGTTGTACATTCAGTAGAATGGAGTATTCTGTTAGGTAGTGTATTTAAAAAATAATAAAGTTAGATTGGGTTTTAGGTTTAACATTTATGTGATATAATTGTGAGAAACATTTAAGATATACAATTTATAAGGTTCAGTTATTCAGTATTTATTTGGTTTTGGGTGAGTAAGTGATCTTTGAGAAGAGACTTGAATTTATAAACAGGTAGTGTTTCTTTTATATTTACAGGTAATGAGTTCCAGATTTTAGGGCCTTTTATGTGCATTGAGTTTTTGCAAAGTGTGAGATGGACACGAGGAACATCAAAGAGTGATCTGTGCCTTGTGTTATGGTCATGTGTTCTGTTGAGGTTGGCAAGGAGATGTTTGAGGGGAGGGTTAATATCAGAGTTAAGTGTTCTATGTATGTAATAGGTGCAGTAATAAGTATGAATGTTTTGTATGGTGAATAGGTTTAGTGTATTGAATATTGGTGGAGTGTGCTGCCTATAGTGAGAATTTGTTATCATTCTAACTGCAGCCTTTTGTTGGGTAATTAGTGGTCTGAGATGGTTACTTGTTGTTGAGCCCCATGCACAAATTCCATAGGTGAGATAGGGGTAAATAAGAGAGTGACATAGGGCCAGGAGGGCTGACTGTGGAGCATAGTACCGTATCTTCGATAGTATGCCTACAGTCTTGGAAATTTTCTTAGAAATTTGTTGTATATGTGTATGAAATTTGAGTCTATTATCAAGGTGGATTCCTAAGAATTTTCCCTCTGTTAGCTTTGTGATAGGTGATCCGTTTATCATTATGTTAAGAGGGACATCTGTAGCTCTGTTACCAAACTGAATGAAGTAGGTTTTGTCAATGTTTAGTGTAAGTTTGTTAGTCCTCATCCAGGTAGATATTTTCTGTAATTCTGTATTTACAGTATTGGCTAGCGTGACTGGGCTCGGGTGGGAGAAGACGTATGTAGTGTCATCTGCAAATAGTGTGGGTTTGAGTAATTGCGAAGCATTTGGTAGGTCATTTATGTATAGGAGAAAGAGAAGAGGGCCAAGGACACTTCCCTGTGGGACACCAACTGTAATTGGTTGTGCAGAAGAGTTTGCCCCATTTGCATACACATATTGGCTTCTGTTGCTGAGGTATGACTTGAGGTAGTTGAGGGAGTGCCCTCTTATACCATAGTGTGACAATTTTACGTGGAGCAAGTCATGGTTAACTGTATCAAAAGCTTTACGTAAGTCAATGAAGATCCCCAGTGGGACTTCTTTTTTCTCTATTGCAGTGTATATATGTTCTAGCATGTGTATAATAGCATCATTAGTATTTTTATTTGGCCTGAATCCAAATTGGCAGGGGTTGAGTATGTTTTGGGAGATAAGGTAGGAGTAGATTCGTTTATGAATTAATTTTTCGAAGATTTTTGAGAGAGGGTGTAAGTTGGATATTGGCCTATAGTTATTCAACTCTGTTTGGTCTCCTCCTTTGTGGATCGGGGTGACCCTTGCTATTTTGAGTACTGTGGGGAAGGTGGAGGATTCAATGGATTTGTTAAAGAGTGTTGCAATGATTGGTGATAGCACTTGTGACACTTTTTTGTATATAAAGGGTGGTAAGGTATTTAAATCTCCTGCCTTGTTTTTTAGCGTGTTGATAATAAGGGAGACTTCGTATGGGTTAGTCGGAGCTAGGAACAGTGTGTTCGGGTAGTTGCCAGTGAGGTAGTCATTTGGTGGGGTATCTGAGCTTGGGATTTTATTGGCAAGGTTTTGTCCTATAGTGGAGAAGAAGTCATTGAGTCTGTTTGCTGTTTCTGTTGGTGGGAGTTGGGGTTCATCTGATTTTGCTAATTTTATTTCGCTATTTCGTGATATCTTTTTTGTTCCTAGAATTTCTGATAGGGTTTTCCAGGTCTTTTTTATATCACCTCGTAAGTTGGATAATCTGTTCTCATAATACAATTTTTTTGCCCTTCTTATCAGGCTGGTTAGGATTGACGAGTAACGTTTTGTTTGGTCTCTGGTTATGTGACCCATTCTGTACTGTTTTTCATATTGGTGTTTTGTATTTATGGATTTGAGAATGCTGGGTGTTAACCAGGGACTGTTCAGTCTCTTAGCTGTCATCTGTTTAGTTTTTTTAGGGCAGTGCTTGTTATAGAGGTATTGGGTCTTTTTTAGAAAATTATTAATACATTCGTCAATATCTGTATAGATTTCTAGCTCAGTGTGCCAGTCAATGTTTGCTACTGCTGTTGTGAAGTTATTAATGGCTGCCTCATTGTGAAGTCTGAAGGTGACTTTAGTAGTGTCTTGGGGTAATTTACCAAGAGTTGTTATGAGAAAAGTAGGGTAGTGGTCTGTGGTATTATCTGTAATTATGCCTGATTTTAAAGGGGATATGGTGTTGGTCCAGATGTGGTCAAGTAGGGAAACACTAGTCTCTGTAACTCTTGTAGGTTTTGTTACTGTTGGTAGCAACATACAGTTACTCATTGTGTTTGTGAATTCAGTAACGTGTGGGTCCTGGTCTTGCAGGAGATTTATATTGAAGTCACCTGAGAGTAGTAAGTGATCTTTGTTCATGCGTGCATCAGTTATCATACTTCCTAGGTTTTGACTAAATTGGCTAATGTTTGACTGTGGAACTCTGTAAATGTTTATCAATGTGAGAGGTTTTTGTAGGTATTTGGATTTGAATTTGGCTATTATATATTCCCCATGTTCATCCCTTGTGCAAGTATTAGTGATACATTCTAGTTGGTCTGAGTAGTATATGGCTGTGCCACCCCCTTGTTGGTCTGGCCTACAGTTGTGTATGGCTGTGTAACCAGGAATGGCATAGACATCTGTACTATCAGGCTTTAGCCAGGTTTCAGTTAGTGTAATGATGGACATATTGGCATGTAAGGAATTTAGTAATGCTATGAGGTCATCGTAATGCTTGCTTAAAGATCTGATATTGTAGTTAAAGATAGTTATGTTGTTGTTGGCACTGAGAAGTGCCTTTGATTGTTCTGCAGTGTAGTAATTACAGTAACTGTTTGAATCATTTAAGTCGTTAAATAAGAGGTTGGTATCAGGATCAATGCTTGTAATCATAAGATTTGTAGTGAATCTATAGTTAGAATTAAGTATAAAACAAAGTAAATAGTCTTAAGCTAAAAAATAGCACCTGAATTATTTAACAAATGTAAAATAATGAGCTAAGGTAGTTTTGGAATATAATGGCAAAGTTGTGAACTTATTCTACTTTAGCACCTGAGAATAGCACCTTGATTATTTTAACAATTGTGAATGTATAAACTAGGGTAGTTATATAAAGCTAAAATAAAGGAGAAAATATATGAGGGACTAAAATTAAGTAATGGTAAACAAAGTTAAATGGACAGGTGGTCACTATGAAATAATATTGGTTTAGGAGTAAGATCTGATTTGTAATATTAAATAAATTGAGCAGTTTATTGCACAATAAAAGTAAAAAAAATGAGGTAGTTGGTACTAGCTAGTCATATTAGATCAATTGTGATAGGCAAATAAGCTGTAGTGTTGATATTAGCGTAATAATAAAGCATATTCTCCTGCATCATGAGACCGAGCTCATGGCAACCGACAGTGGCTTCAAAGCCACCTTATCTTTAATGGATAATGTACTGTGTAGGTGCTTTACATAATGAGAAGCATTTCTTTTATTCATTGGAACCATGGCTAGGGCTAAAAGTAAGCAGGTTAAAACAATAAATGGAGAAAAAGAAATTGGAATGGCTTATGCAGCAAGTAGCGCCACCAAACAGTACCAGCAAGTTGGTGTGGCGACCCTGGAAATTTGAAATTATGCTAGCCAAAATTAGTGCCGAATAACTGAAGGAACCGAATAACTGATTGCCGGATTTGTGATGGCGGACCTGTACCTCAATGCAATAATTTCAATCAGTGGTATTCTCAATTAAAAAGGGTGAAATTTAGACATACTGTTTAAGAAGCATGAGCTACAGAGGAAACTAAATACCACAAAGACCATATACTCAATGCAATAATTTCAATCAGTGGTAACCTGTACTTAGCTCAGTGACGATGTGTCCACTGTACTCTCTGTGGACTGAACCAAGATGCCTTCCATTGAGCAACTTTACCAGCAGCTTAGGGAGGAATTGAGGGTAGCAAAGATCAAGATACAGCAAATGATGGAGGAAAACAAGAGGATTCGTAGTAGTCCTCCTGCTGTGAGTCCTTAGGTGAAGAAGGGAGCCTGGGCAGTGGCCGGACAGCATGGAACAAAGTTGAAGATCAAGAGGTCAAATGGAGAGGTAGAAACAATGAAGAGGAAAGAGACTGCTGTGGAAACTTCAAACTCCCTTTCTGTGCTACCAGGCAAATGTGAGTCGACCACAGGGAATGTCACAATGAAGAACAACAAGGTAAGAATGTTGTGCTTGTTGGGGACAGTCAGTTTAGGTACATTGATAGGGCCTTCTGCTTGAAGGATAAGAGTAGGAGACAGAGGTTTTGCTTTTCTGGGGCTTGGATGGAGGACACTGTTAGCTGGCTTGGCAACATCATACATGGTAATGGGATCAATCCTATTTTCTGCCTTAGTGTTGGAGGCAATGATGTAGGAAAGCATAGAAGTGAGGATTTAGTTAGAAGGTATAAAGCAACAATAGACATTATTAGGAAGAAGGGAAGGAGCCCTGTTATATGTGGCATTTTGCCAAGAAGGGGTGTTGGAAATGAATGGCTGTCCAAAACGATTGGTATAAATTGCTTGCTGGACAAACACTGTAAGGATAATGCAGTACCATTCATTGACAACTGGGACCACTTTTATGGCCAGTGATGGGGTTCACTTATCCAAAGCAGATGTGGGTTTTCTTGCTAGCTCAGTTGAGGATGTTGTTGGTGCTTTAAACTAGGATTAGTTAGAGGTATGGGTTTAGGAATGGAAAATAATGAGTGTCAAAATAAGGATTTAGGCTTTGATATAAAAAAATCTTAACAATAACAAGGACAGTAACAGGTATAGTGGAAAAACAGAAATGAGCAAGAAGGGTAAAGAGGGTCTTTAAGCATATACTAATAGTCATAGTGCTAGGAATAAGATGGATGAGTTGAGATTAGTTGCTAGTGCAGGTAACATTGATGCATTTGCCATAACTGAGACATGGTTTAATTAAAAAAATTGGGACATGCCTGCTAAATGTCACATTCAGGGTTTTAAATTGATCCAAGTAGATAGAAGTATTGGGAAGGGGGTGGGGTGGCACTGTATGTCCGAGATCGCTTACACTATTGCATTAAAACGGGAATAAAGTCTGAAATAACACATACAGAGTCTGTCTGGATAGAATTTTCAGAGGGGAATCAAAAATTGATTTTAGGAGTGATATACCATCCCCCAAACTTAGATAGGGACCAAGGGAGACTACTATGGAAGGAAATTGTTAAGGCCACAAAGCACGATATAGCAGTATCTCTAGAAGACTTTAACTTTAGTCAGACTGGTTGGAATTTCTTGACTCTGAATTTAAAATCTAACGACTTCTTAGAAGTAGTTCAGGATAGTCTTTTTGAAGCAGTTTGTGACAGAACCTATAAGGGGAAATAACCTGCTTGACTTGGTTCTGGCAAACAAGGAAACGCTTGTTAACAATTTAGAAATTACAGAGGAACTCAGCACAAGCAACCACAAATCAATTATCTTTAGCACTGAATGGAAGGATGATACTAGGGATAATTCAGTAAGTCCCAGATTTTTGCTTAGCAAATTACACTAGGCTTAGAGAACACCTATCATCTGTGGACTGGTGTAACGAAGACAGCTATCAATATGACAGCTTTCTTAACACTATACATGCTGCCCGACCTCCCTTTCTTTGTCGAAATTTAAAAGTTCCTCAAAATATTCCTGCCATCTATCCAATACCTCCAGCTTCCCATCTACTAACTCCCCTACTCTGTTCCCTAGGCTTTCTTAACTTGTTTATCTCACTCCAAATTTTTTTCTTGTTTTCATTAAAATTTCTTGACAGTGCCTCTCCCACTCTATCATCTGCTCTCCTTTTGCACTCTCTCACCACTCTTTTTGCCTTTCTTTTACTCTCCATATACTCTGCTCTTCTTATAACACTTCTGCTCTGTAAAAACCTCTCATAAGCTACGTTTTTCTCTTTTATCACACCCTTTACTTCATCATTCCACCAATCACTCTTCTATCCTCCTGCATCCACCCTCCTATAATCACAAACTTCTGCCCCACATTCTAATACTGCATTTTCAAAACTATTCCAACCCTCTTCAACCCCCCCCCCCACTACTCATACTTGCACTAGCCTACATTTCTGCCAATAGTTGCTTATATCTCAGCCTGACTTCCTCCTCCCTAAGTTTATACACTTTCACCTCTCTCTTACTTGTTGTTTCCATTTTCTTTTCGTCCCATCTACCTCTTACTCTAACTGTAGTTATAACTCAAAAATGATCCGATATATCCGTTGCCCCTCTATAAACATGTACATCCTGAAGCCTACCCATCAACCTTTTATCCAACAGTACATAATCTAACAAACTACTTTATTACATGCTATATCATACCTTGTATACTTATTTATCCTCTTTTTCATAAAATATGTATTATTATTATTATTATTTAATACTAATTTAATCTACAGTGGACCCTCGACCAACGATAGCATCGTCTAACGTTAAATCCGACTAGCGATACATTTTAACGCAAAAATTTTGCCTCGACTAGCGCTAAAAAACTCGACCAACACGATTCGTTCCATTCGAGACACATCCACTTGTGGCCAGTGTTTACAAGCCAGCCAGCCACCGCGGTCCCATCCAAACATACAATCGGAACATTTCATATTATCACAGCGTTTTTAGTGATTGCACCTGCAAAATAAGTCACCATGGGCCCCAAGAAAGCTTCTAGTGCCAACCCTACAGCAAAAAGGGTGAGAATTACTATGGATATGAAGAAAGAGATCATTGCTAAGTATGAGAGTGGAGTGCGTGTCTCCAAGCTGGCCAGGTTGTACACAAAACCCCAATCAACCATCGCTACTATTGTGGCCAAGAAAACAGCAATCAAGGAAGCTGTTCTTGCCAAAGGTGCAACTATGTTTTCGAAACTGAGATCGCAAGTGATAGAAGATGTTGAGAGACTGTTATTGGTGTGGATAAACGAAAAACAGATAGCAGGAGATAGCATCTCTCAAGCGATCATATGTGAAAAGGCTAGGAAGTTGCATGACGATTTAATTAGAAAAATGCCTGCAACTAGTGATGTGAGTGAATTTAAGGCCAGCAAAAATGGTTTGAGAGATTTAAGAATCGTAGTGGCATACATAGTGTGATAAGGCATGGTGAGGCTGCCAGTTTGGACCAAAAAGCAGCTGAAAAATATGTGCAGGAATTCAAGGAGTACATAGACAGTGAAGAATTGAAACCTGAACAAGTGTTTAATTGTGACACTGACAATGTTATGAAACACTTTAGGAATGTCATAAAGGAACGGGAGGTACAGGCCTCTATGGACAGATATGTTGTGCAACAGAGGTCCAGTGACTCTCAAGCTGGTCCTAGTGGCATTAAAAGAAGAAGGGAAGTAACCCCGAAAAAGGACTTGACACTTCAAGTCCTAATGGAAGGGGATTCCCCTTCTAAACACTAACACCATCCACACTCTTCCCTCCTCCCATCTCATCAATCATCACCAGATCTTCAATAAAGGTGTCATGTAATTATACATGTCTTCTTCAGTTTGTATGTCTTTCTTCCTTTCAACACACCAGCTGTATCTCACCAAGGCAGGGTGGCCCAAAAAGAAAAACAAAAGTTTCTCTTTCAAATTTAGTAATTTATATGGGAGAAGGGGTTACTAGCCCCTTGCTCCCGGCATTTACGGCGTTTCGCTTTATGCCGTTCCGCTAATACGGACATTTCAAATTATGACCAAAACTCGCTATACGGCTCCCCCCACCTGTCTTTCTAATACGGTCACAGCGGCCCACCGAGTTTGTTTACATTCTCCCTGAGCACATCTCCTTATTATGTCTGGAAACTTTCCAAAATTTCAAGTGTTTTAAAGTTATTGTATATTTTATATGTATTGTACTTGATAATTAAACTTGTGTACACCTGTACCTAAATAAACTTACACACTGTGCTGGCATGTAGGTACACATTAAAATCACTAAGAGTCTCTCTACTCTTGATGCAATAATAATAATAATAATAATAATCTCTTGGGCGCATTAATGTCGCATATTACGTTAATATAGACATTTCCCTTAATCTATCAATGATATTTTTTTCAAAATTATATAAGAAACACATTATGTAACACACAAACATGATACATGCACCCACAGTATAAAAATTTATACAAATATATATGAGATGTTTACCAAACGGTTTGTAGAAGTGTCGGAAGAATTATGTTTTCTCTAGCCCGTCACCTGTTACTAAGGATAACTGTAGAAAAATATTCCTTTCGTATGCCTTCACTTTATAGCTATAATTCTGTACTAACTTGTACACAGTGTAAGAGTATTTGTTTCGTGATTTAATTATTATAATAATAATAAAAATATTATAAGGTAAAAGTTTCACAAACTCTTACAAATGTACATGAATGAACTAAAACTGGACACGTATTAATACCGTCTATTTCGCCTGACCGAGTGATCGTCCACAACCTGTTCAGTTTGTTTGTTTACGCTGTCTGAGCTCGGTGTATCATTAAATGTTCTATATTACGTTAATATACACATTTTCATTAATCCATCCGTGATATTTTTTTCAAAATTATATAATAAACACGATACATAACATAAATACATAACAACATATGTGTAGAGAACCTAGGATAACCCAAAAAAGTCAGAGTGACTTACTTCCATTGCCTTCACTCAGAGCATCATTTCTTCTCAAAATGATGTTACATGAGAATGGGAGTGTTCTTCTTTATTTATTCTACCGTATCAATGTAGAGACAACCTGTACACAATGTAACTTGTACACAAACCAGACGTGTACACTGTTTACAAAACTTACCTTCGCCTGGTTTGTTTACATAACTCTGCGCCTGTCCTCTCTCATGCACTCATTCTTTCTCTCTGGTATGGTAGCCTGGCTGACTACCATACATACCACACTTGAATTTTTACAATAAATACTACTCATCTCACCCTATATTTTAAGGTAAGTAATGAGTGAACTGTACATACATTTTATTGCTCTGGGATGCTTAAATATCATAGAATAGTATGTGTGGGTGGGGTGGCCTGGTATGGTAGCCTGGCTGACTACCATACATACCACACTTGATTTTTTACAATAAATACTACTCATCTCACCCTATATTTTAAGGTAAGTAATGAGTGAACTGTATATACATTTTATCGCTCTGGGATGCTTAAATATCATAGAATAGTATGTGTGGGTGGGGTGGCCTGGTATGGTAGCCTGGCTGACTACCATACATACCACACTTGATTTCTTACAATAAATACTATTGTCTCACCCTAGATTAAGACTATAAATATTTTAAGGTAAGTAATGAGTGCACTATGTGTGTATTGTACTTTTTTATTGTTTTTTGATGCCTGGTTCTATTGCTAACATAATATATGTTATTGTAAACTTGTTATCTAGTGTTTGTATGCATTTGTAAGTGGAAAAAAGGGTGTTCCACTTTACGGCGGTTTCCGCTTTATGGCGGTAGCCTGGAACCTAACCCGCCGTATAAGTGGGGCCCTCCTGTATATGCTTGTATATGTATGTGTAATATGACCTAAGTGTAAGTAGAAGTAGCAAGACATACCTGAAATCTTGCATGTTTATGAGACAGACAAAAGACACCATCAATCCTACCATCATGTAAAACAATTACAGGTTTTCGTTGTACACTCACTTGGCAGGATGGTAGTACCTCCCTGGGCGGTTGCTGTTTACCAACCTACTACCTAGGAGTTTGTATGTATTAAAATTAATATTTCATGTGGTAAAATTTTTTTTTTTTCAATACTTTTGGGTGTCTTGCACAGATTAATTTGATTTCCATTATTTCTTATGTGGAAAATTAACTCGACTAACGATAATTTTGATTAACGATGAGCTCTCAGGAACGGATTAATATCGTAGGTTGAGGGTCCACTGTATTGCAAAATTATGTCATATAGTACCATTTGAATAATTTATCACTTTACTGAGGTGATGAGCATTTTCATAAGAATTCTTCCCTTTAGGCAGTTCATGGCTGTATTATTCATTCTGATCTAATTTAAGCAAGAAAGACCCTTCTTTGATAGAATATTTCATATTTAAGAAGAAGTAAACTTTAGGTACTGAGCATATTACTATCATGACCTTTTTTGATTAGTGTAAAATACAGTATATTCTCTTCATGTCAAGTCAAATGAGTGTTTTCAAATAAAAAAAAATAACTGTCACCAATTTAGTTTCTCACTTAATATCTATTTGCATCTAATTTGATACAAAATATGAAACATTGCCCTAACAAAATAGATATATAAGACAAGTATTACTTAATGATACTGTAAGTACTGTAGAAGATTGCTCACCTCATTCTGGGGGATGATATCCCCATTATTACAACGAAAATCTGGAAGACTAGAGTTATCAAGGCAAGAACCAGCGTACAGTTCAATATCATCTAATGCCACCACATTGATGTGTCCTGCTACACCCTCAACAGCAAATTCTAACCATTGCTGATAAGTCTCTCTTATCTCTATCTGGAATACAGTGACAGTATACAATTATCACAAAAAATGCCTCTTAAATAAAGTAAACTATTATTATAAAATACATATAGTATGCATACCTGACTATTTGAGTATGATGAATAAAAATGAAAAAACTAAAACTGGAGTATCACTGCATCTGTACAATTTCAATGAGTATGAAAAAAGTTGTTTACAAAATGATAAGCTTCAAAATTTAAGATGCACATATATGACAATATGAAAAACCATATATAAAATAAAATTCTCCTATATACAATATAAGGAAGCCATGGATTTTAATAAAAGGAGTTTAATATATTTGAAAAAGGGTATTTCATTAGCATGTGATACATACTAATGCTATAAAAACATGTGGTGTTTGAGTTTGTATGAAAATATTTAGGAAGAATTGCCTAAATTAAAATCAACATTAGGAAGAGTTTTAATATTAACCCTTTCAGGGTCCAGAGGCCAAATTTTAAAGTGTGCACCAGTGTCCAAGAATTTTCAAAAATAATTTTGTTACTTTTTCTTATGAAATAGTAGAGAATCTTTTTCTGAAGGTAATAAAACAAAAAGTATGAAATTTGATGGAAAATTGATGAAATTATGCTCTCGTGAATTTTGATGTGTCAGTGATATTTACTCATCGGCAATTTTGCCGACTTTGACTCCCATTTTAGGCCAATTACATTATTCCAGTCGGCCAAATATTTAGCTATTTCACTAGTATTACTTCAATTTTATTGATTGAGCACAAGAAATTGCCAAGTCAACTGTTTCAACTACAAAATAAAGTGATCAGAAATTGATAATTTGGCCAATTTAATGCAAAGTTCAAAATATTTAAATATCAAAATAGGGTCCAGGATAAACAATGCAGGCATTTTTGGCACTAAACTAACATTTCCACTGTTCATTAGTTACGTTTTAATGCTTTACAAATGAATTACATTTTGATTTTTTATTCACATAATAAATTTTTATTCAAACCAAAAAATAGAAGATTTACTGTTATGCAATATTGTAATAATTGTATAAATCATATCACCACATTTGTGAACGTATATTAGACCCACCAGCTGGCGTGTATTAGACGTGTGAGGTCAGTTGTTTACTCTTGAACATCGGCAAAAATTTAACACCTCTGCTACTTTGAGCTCAGTTTCAACCCATTTCCAGTACTAAAACCAATCAAAATTATCTCTATTTCTGTAAGACATCTTCCATTCTATCAAATTAGACCAAAAAATCACAAATACAACCACAAAAAACATTTGAAAAAACACTGCAAAGTCCCTATTTTAATCGAAAATTACGGTCTCAGTTTTCTTTCTCACATCATGCACTGTGTGCTGCAGGATTTGTTTTATGTGGTGCACACATACCACATAGATGTATTCTCTCATATCTAGGCCCAAATTTACCGCTCATAGCTTATCAGAGTGAGCTGAGCTCATGGCGTAGATCTATGGTTTGGACCCTCAATGTAAAGCCATAGATCTATGGCATGGACCCTGAAAGGGTTAAGGGGAAAATTTAAGGTGAAGATCATGTGAACTTCATTACATCCTATGAAATCAATCCTATTTTTATTGTGAACACCCAGGAGAGTACAAATAGGAAGCTCATCTGTCTCTTCCTCAGCAGACTCAGGATTAATCCTCCACTACTTATTGTGCTGAATGATCCACGTGGGTTTAGCACTTAACAAGAATTTAAAAAAAAATGTATTTATAGTGAAGCTTATAAGAGTGTGAGGTAGTATACAAGATGTTTGTAGATTACATGTATTGCAATGGAAAAAGCAAACAGTTGCAAATGCATTGATGGGTGTTGTTACTCTAACAAAAAGATAAAAGTTTCATACAGTATACTTATAGTTTAGGAATAAACCAGTGATACTAGATGCATCTGACAATCATAAAATGAGGCCCAAATGAGAATTTAAGGATTTACATCAGAATCATAGTTCGAAAATATTATTTAGCAAAATGGAAAAAAAGTGGAACATATTTGATACTGTCTACTGTAGAAAATTACTCAAATTTTCAGTGGGGAGAAATAAATGGGATTAGTCAGGGGTTTCAAATAGAGTTAGAGCTAAAGAAGGTGTAGCAATAATGTTAAAGGGTAAGTAATGGCAGGAAAAGAGGGAATATAAATGTATTAATTCAAGGATTATGTGGAGTAAAATATTGGTTGGATGTGAAAAGTGGGTTATAGAAAGCATTTATGCACCTGAAGATGAGAGAAGTGTAGAGGAGAGAGAGAGATTTTGGTAAATGTTGAGTGAGTGCATGGGGAGTTTTGAACCAAGTGTGAGAGTACTTGTGATTGGGGATTTCAATGCTAAAGTGGGTAAAATGTTGTGGAGGGAGTAGTAGGTAAATTTGGGATGCCAGGGGTAATTGAAAATTGGGAGCCTTGAACTGAGCTATGTGTGGAAAGATGTTTGGTAATAAGTAATACATATTTTATGAAAAAGAGGATAAATAAGCATACAAGGTTTGATATAGCATGTAATGAAAGTAGTTTGTTAGATTATGTACTGGTGGAAAAAAGGTGGATGGGTAGGCTTCAGGATGTATATGATTATAGAGAGGCAACTGATATATCGGATCATTTTTTAGTTGTAGCTACAGTTAGAGTAAGAGGTAGATGGGATGAAAGGAAAATGGAAACAAGAAGCAAGAGAGAGGTGAAGGTGTATAAACTAAGGGAGGAGGAAGTTAGGGTGAGTTATAAGCAACTATTGGCAGAAAGGTGGGCTAGTGCAAGTTTGAATAGTGGGGGGGTATGAAGAGGGTTGGAATAGTTTTAAAAATGCAGTATTAGAATGTAGGGCAAAAGTTTGTGGCTATAGGAGGGTGGGTGCAGTAGGAAAGAGGAGTGATTGGTGGAATGATGAAGTAAAGGGTGTGATAAAAGAGAAAAACATAGCTTATGAGAGGTTTTTACAAAGCAGTATTATAAGAAGAGCAGAGTATATGGAGAGTAAATGAAAGGTGAAGAGAGTGGTGAGAGAGTGCAAAATGAGAGCAGATGATAGAGTGGGAGAGGCACTGTCAAGAAATTTTGATGAAAATAATAAAAAATTTTGGAGTGAGATAAACAAGTTAAGAAAGCCTAGGGAACGAATGGATCTGGCAGTTAAAAACATAGTAGGGGAGTTAGTAGATGGGGAGCTGGAGGTATTGGGTAGATGGCAGGAATATTTTAAGGAACTTTTAAATGTCAATGAAGAAAGGGAGGTGGTAATTTCATGCACTGGCCAGGGAGGTATAATATCTTTTAGGAGTGAAGAAGAGCAGGATGTAAGTATGGAGGAGGTGTGTGAGGCATTACATAGAATGAAAGGGGGTAAAGCACTTGGAACTGACTGAATCATGACAGAAATGTTAAAAGCAGGAGGGGATATAATGTTGGAGAGGCTGGTATTTTTGTTTAATAAATGTATGAAAGAGAGGATGGTACCTAGGAACTGGCAGAGAGCTTGTATAGTTCCTTTATATAAAGGGAAGGGGGACAAAAGAGACTGTAAAAATTAAAGGGGAATAAGTTTACTGAGTATACCAGGAAAAGTGTACAGTAGGGTTATTACTGAAAGAACCAGAGGTAAGACAGAGAGTAGGATTGCAGATGAGCAATGAAGCTTTAGAGTGGGTAGGGGATGTGTAGATCAAGTGTTTACATTGAAGCATATATGTGAAAAGTATTTAAAAAAAGGTAGAGAAGTTTTCATTGCATTTATGGATTTAGAAAAGGCATATGATAGAGTGGATAGGGGAGCAATGTGGCACAGATGTTGCAAGTATATGGAATAGGTAGTAAGTTGCTAAATGCTGTAAAGGGTTTTTATGAGGATAGTGAGGCTCAGGTTAGGGTGTGTAGAAGAGAGGGAGATTATTTCCCGGTACAAGTAGGTCTTAGACAAGGATGTGTAATGTCACCATGGTTGTTTAATATATTTATAGATGGAGTTGTAAAAAAAAGCAAATGCTAGGGTGTTGGGGAAAGGGGTGGGATTAAATTATGGGGAATCAAATACAAAATGGGACTTGACACAGTTACTTTTTGCTGATGATACTGTGTTTATGGGATATTCTAAAGAAAAGTTGTAAAGGTTAGTGGAGAAGTTTCGGAGGGTGTGTAAAGGTAGAAAGTTGAAGGTGAACATAGATAAGAGTTAGGCAATGAGGGTATCAAATGATTTAGATAAAGAAAAATTGGATATCACATTGGAGAGAGGGAGTATAGAAGAAGTGAATGTTTTTAGATATTTGAGAGTTGACGTGTCAGCAGATGGGTTTATGAATGATGAGGTTAACCAAAGAAATTGATGAAGGAAAAAAGATGAGTGGTTCATTGAGGTATTTGTGGAGATAAAAAAAAAACGTTATCTATGGAGGCAAGGAAGGGAATGTATGAAAGCATAGTGGTACCAACTCTCTTATATGGGTGCGAAGCTTGGGTTGTGAATGCTGCAGCAAGGAGGCAGTTGAAGGCAGTGGAGATGTCCTGTCTAACGGCAATGTGTGGTGTAAATATTATGCAGAAAATTTGGAGTGTTGAAATTAGCAGGTGTTGAGTTAATAAAAGTATTAGTCAGAGGGCTGAAGAGGGGTTGTTGAGGTGGTTTGGTCATTTAGAGAGAATGGATCAAAGTAGAATGACATGGAGAGCATATAAATCTGTAGGGGAAGGAAGGTGGGGTAGGGTTTATCCTCGAAAAGCTTGGAGAGAGGACGTAAAGGAGGTTTTGTGGGCAAGGGGCTTTGACTTACAGCAAGCGTGAGTGAGCGTGTTAGATAGGAGTGAATGGAGACTAATAGGTTTTGGGACCTGACAAGCTCTTGGAGTGCGAGCAGGGTAATATTTAGTGAAGGGATATAAAAATGCAGTATTAGAATGTGGGGCAGAAGTTTGTGGTTATAGGAGGGTGGGGGCAGGAGGAAAGAGGAGTGATTGGTGGAATGATGAAGTAAAGGGTGTGATAAAAGAGAAAAAGGTAGCTTATGAGAGGTTTTTACAAAGCAGAAGTGTTATAAGAAGAGCAGAGTATATGGAGAGTAAAAGAAAGGTAAAGAGAGTGGTGAGAGAGTGCAAAAGGAGAGCAGATGATAGAGTGGGAGAGGCACTGTCAAGAAATTTTAATGAAAATAAGAAAAAAATTTTGGAGTGAGTTAAATAAGTTAAGAAAGCCTAGGGAAAATATGGATTTGTCAGTTAAAAACAGAGTAGGGGAGTTAGTAGATGGGGAGATGGAGGTATTGGGTAGATGGCGAGAATATTTTGAGGAACTTTTAAATGTTAAGGAAGAAACAGAGGCAGTAATTTCATGCACTGGTCAGGGAGGTATACCATCTTTTAGGAGTGAAGAAGAGCAGAATGTAAGTGTGGGGGAGGTACGTGAGGCATTACGTAAAATGAAAGGGGGTAAAGCAGCTGGAACTGATGGGATCATGACAGAAATGTTAAAAGCAGGGGGGGATATAGTGTTGGAGTGGTTGGTACTTTTGTTTAATAAATGTATGAAAGAGGGGAAGGTACCTAGGGATTGGCAGAGAGCATGTATAGTCCCTTTATATAAAGGGAAAGGGGACAAAAGAGACTGTAAAAATTATAGAGGAATAAGCTTACTGAGTATACCAGGAAAAGTGTACGGTAGGGTTATAATTGAAAGAATTAGAGGTAAGACAGAATGTAGGATTGCGGATGAGCAAGGAGGTTTTAGAGTGGGTAGGGGATGTGTAGATCAGGTGTTTACATTGAAGCATATATGTGAACAGTATTTAGATAAAGATAGGGAAGTTTTTATTGCATTTATGGATTTAGAAAAGGCATATGATAGAGTGGATAGAGGAGCAATGTGGCAGATGTTGCAAGTATATGGAATAGGTGGTAAGTTATTAAATGCTGTAAAGAGTTTTTATGAGGATAGTGAGGCTCAGGTTAGGGTGTGTAGAAGAGAGGGAGACTACTTCCCGGTAAAAGTAGGTCTTAGACAGGGATGTGTAATGTCACCATGGTTGTTTAATATATTTATAGATGGGGTTGTAAAGGAAGTAAATGCTAGGGTGTTTGGGAGAGGGGTGGGATTAAATTATGGGGAATCAAATTCAAAATGGGAATTGACACAGTTACTTTTTGCTGATGATACTGTGCTTATGGGAGATTCTAAAGAAAAATTGCAAAGGTTAGTGGATGAGTTTGGGAATGTGTGTAAAGGTAGAAAGTTGAAAGTGAACATAGAAAAGAGTAAGGTGATGAGGGTGTCAAATGATTTAGATAAAGAAAAATTGGATATCAAATTGGGGAGGAGGAGTATGGAAGAAGTGAATGTTTTCAGATACTTGGGAGTTGACGTGTCGGCGGATGGATTTATGAAGGATGAGGTTAATCATAGAATTGATGAGGGAAAAAAGGTGAGTGGTGCGTTGAGGTATATGTGGAGTCAAAAAACGTTATCTATGGAGGCAAAGAAGGGAATGTATGAAAGTATAGTAGTACCAACACTCTTATATGGGTGTGAAGCTTGGGTGGTAAATGCAGCAGCGAGGAGACGGTTGGAGGCAGCGGAGATGTCCTGTTTAAGGGCAATGTGTGGTGTAAATATTATGCAGAAAATTCGGAGTGTGGAAATTAGGAGAAGGTGTGGAGTTAATAAAAGTATTAGTCAGAGGGCAGAAGAGGGGTTGTTGAGGTGGTTTGGTCATTTAGAGAGAATGGATCACAGTAGAATGACATGGAAAGCATATAAATCTATAGGGGAAGGAAGGCGGGGTAGGGGTCGTCCTCGAAAGGGTTGGAGAGAGGGGGTAAAGGAGGTTTTGTGGGTAAGGGGCTTGGACTTCCAGCAAGCGTGCGTGAGCGTGTTAGATAGGAGTGAATGGAGACGAATGGTACTTGGGACCTGACGATCTGTTGGAGTGTGAGCAGGGTAATATTTAGTGAAGGGATTCAGGGAAACCGGTTATTTTCATATAGTCGGACTTGAGTCCTGGAAATGGGAAGTACAATGCCTGCACTTTAAAGGAGGGGTTTGGGATATTGGCAGTTTGGAGGGATATGTTGTGTATCTTTATATGTTTATGCTTCTAGACTGTTGTATTCTGAGCACCTCTGCAAAAACAGTGATAATGTGCGAGTGTGGTGAAAGTGTTGAATGATGATGAAAGTATTTTCTTTTTGGGGATTTTCTTTCTTTTTTGGGTCACCCTGCCTCGGTGGGAGACGGCCGACTTGTTGAAAAAAAAAAAAAAAAAAAAAATATAAGGAAACCGGTTATTTTTATATAGCCAGACTTGAGTACTGGAAATGGGAAGTACAATGCCTGCACTTTAAATTAGGGGTTTGGGATATTGGCAGTTTGGAGGGATATGTCATGTATCTTTATATATGCTTCTAAACTGTTGTATCTGGGCGCCTCTGCAAAAACTGTGATTATGTATGAGTGAGGTGAAAGTGTTGAATGATGATGAAAGTATTTTCTTTTTGGGGATTTTCTTTCTTTTTGGGTCACCCTGCCTCGGTGGGAGACGGCCAACTTGTTGATAAAAAAAAAAGTTTCCTCCAGAATATTAAAAAAAATGTTTATTTGTTCTATTCTAAATATTTTTCTACAGTAGAAAAATGTTACAATCCTTGTACATATTAAGCTCATAAAGCTTAAGAAATATATGCATAATCAGCATTCATATACAAGGCACATACTTTATGAATAAGTTCAGTGTAAGACCTACATTTTTTGAAGCCCTGAAGCTTGAACTGTTATGAGTGCCCCTCCCCAACCAGCAATGGCTAGCCTACATGATACTTTAATATTCTTTTAATCTTTATTTTAACCCTTAAACGGTCCAAATGTATATACATTTTCTCTTGTGTAGCGCCTCAAATTTTTTGAGAATTTTTTTTTTTTATAGGAAAAAAGAGCATATAGTACCCAGGCATCCCCAATTTTTTTCATATGGCACACAGTGAACCCATTCTCTCATGTCTAGGCAACTCAAGCTTATCATGCCAATGTTGAACGAGTGACAAAGGAAACGTATATATATGTTTGGGGTGCTACGCGAGAGAATGTATATAGTATATGTTTGGACCGTTTAAGGATTAACTATTATTTTGTACTGAATTATACTATATTATTATTATTACTCTTCCAAAAAAAAAAAAAAAAAACCTTCTCATACAGGAGACTCAGAATTTTTAAGCAATGTGGACTAAAGTGGCTTCTGGGGCCCCTCTGGGATTAGGGACCATGAAGCTTAAGCCTCATTGGTTTTATAGTAGATCTGCTCCTGCATAAGTTGCATATACAATTCTCTAAATCATGACTGGTGGTAAAAGCATTCTTACTCTTCATATAAAATACGCAAATTTACTATTTCCCATAAAGTACAATATAAACACTTAGAACATGGGAAAACAATCATACCTCAAATTGTTGCCATTCATAGCCCTGTGATCCTTCTATGGTTTTCATTACAGCTGATTCTCCTGCACTCAAGGACAGTAACTGCAGTTTGCCTACCTAAGATATGGATTACAAGCCAAATGTATATTTTCATAAGTAAAATACATATTACAATTTTAAAATCAAATACTAAATTTATCAGTAAATAAAAGGCAATGTACAACTGGCAGCTTAATTAGCTTCTCACCTTATCACCAAACATATGAAGCCAATATGAAAAACATGAATCTTTCTCAGTGGTGAAGGTCTCTGATATTATTTTGGCAGAAGATGCATCATCTTTCCCATCATAGAAGTATAGATAATGTCCATATGGTGTCTCACTTGTATGATCATATGGAGGTGCATACTGAAAGCCAGGAGACTGGCTTGGGTCATCTGTCACACGACCTTCATAAATACAATTAGGTGGCATAAAATAACATAAAGAAATAAACATAAATTAAAGAATGAGAGATATATGTTTTTAAGCAGGTTAAGATGGACTAGTACTAAAAACTGAAAATTATTACTAAATATTCAGTGTGGAGAATAGGAGGAGGTGAAGAAGGGTTATTGAGGTGGTTTGGTCATTTACAGAGGATGGAGCAAAATAGGATACCTCGGAGGGTGTATAAATCTGTAATGGGGGTAAGGGTCATCTGAGGAAAGGATAGAGGGAGGGGGTAATAGAGGTGTTGTGTGCAAGAGGTTTGGACATGCAGCAGGCATGTGTAAGCATGTTAAATAAGACTGAATGGAGGCAAATGGTTTTTGGGACCTATGAGCTGTTGGAGTGTGAGGAGGGTAATATTTTGTGAAGGGATTCAGGGAAACTGGTTAGTTGGACTTGAATCCTGGAGGTGGGAAGTACAATGCCTGCATTTTAACCCGTTAACTGTCCAAATGTAGATCTACGTTCTTACAGCTAGCACTCCAAACACAGATCTGCATTTTATTTTTCCTACCTCCAAATTTGGGATGATTGGCCTGAGATGCCTGGTCAGTATAGAACGGGTCTTAACACTTGGTGTGAGCAGTACTAAAAAAATCTGGGACCACTTAGTCCCTTGTGGGAGCACCAGTTCAGCTGAGTGCCAGCTAGAGCAAATAGCGTGGCAAACACCAGGGATTCACTTAGATAATAATCCATGTGCAACATTTGTGCAACATTTTTCAATTTTGATACTACTGGTAGTGTCATCCTGCCAGAATGTCCTATAACCTATGCCCTAAGTAAAGAGAAACAATTCTGGAATGTGTAATACGTGTTTGGCAGGCTGGGTGGCTGGGTGGCCGGGTGGCTGGTTGGACAGAGCTAGACAGATAGACAAAATAAATACTTTGTATATATATATTTCTAGACAATAATAGATGACCAAGGCAGGTGAAAATGTTCACCTGTCAGTGTGTTTGTGACTTAACATTAGTGTCATAACAAACATTGGCTATGAAATCACAAGAACAATTACAAATTGTAATTACCAGGACATAAAAATTATATAAAGAAAAAAATGAGAAAACAAGGTATATCAGCAACACTTCTGCAAGTGGCAGAACTCCAAGTTGCTATCAGGTGAGCATCCAGTGCCAACTTCACTAAAAATTTTTTTGGTCTTATTACACAGAAAACTGCCCACTTTAACCCCTTGACTGTCGCAACCCCTAATCCTGAGGTGTCTCCTGGTATCGCAAAGTTTCAAAAAAAAAAAAAAAATATTTTTTCTTATGTAATGATAGAGAATCTTTTCCCGATTGTAATGACACCAAAAAAATGAAATTTGATGGAAAACTGACGGAATTATACTCTCATGAAGTTAGCGACCTCAGCGATATTTACAAATCGGCGATTTCGCCCACTTTGAGCCCTATTTTCAACTAATTCCATTGTTCCAGTTGACCAAAGTCATAGCTATTTCTTTAGAACTTCATTTTTTCTATCGATTGAGTACAAGAAACTGACCATTTACCGATTTCAACTACCCAATAACGTGGTCAGAAATTTGCAATTTGGCCAATTTCACAAAAATTAAAAAATATGACAATTTCAAAATAAGGTCCAGAATGAACAATGCAGACATTCCTGGCTCTAAAATAACATTTTCTTTGTTCATCAGTCATGTCTCCAGGCCCCTCTGATATTACTCTTGCTTTCTATTTTGAATTTTTATTCAAACAAAAAATAGAAGATTTACTGTTATGCAGACTACTGCAATATTGTAATAATTGTACAAATAATGTCAACCCATTCATGACTGCATATTAGAATGGCTACTTGGACATTTATTGGACAATGACATCATTTGTTTACTTTTGAACATTCAATTCAAGTTTATTCTCTATAATGGTTACAATGTGGGGTTTACAGGTTTTGGGTATTTTGTGGTTTACATGTTATAAAATACTAATTACAGAGGGGGCCACTAGGACACCTAGCATGGCTAGGCATTTCGAGCAGACTTAGATTAATTCTTAACATTAAGTCCTTACAGATTACATGTATAGTATTAAGGCTACATGACTACATCATAATTTTGAGTTTAGCAATGTGAATGCTTTTGTTTTGGCACAATACAAGGTGTCTATATTTGAGTAACATAGGCAAACTTATGACTAGTTAGGATTTATTATTTTAAGAAAAAGATTAGTATTTCTGGGTTTATAGTCAGTGGGTGAGTGAGTGTAATTTTGAACCACCAGGTGGTTATCATGTAGTTAGTTGTCGGGGTGGATCAGGGAGATAAGATGTTTTCTAACTGTAGTTTTGAAAGTGATGAATGTGTCTGCAGTTCTAGAGTATTCAAGTAGGGTGCTACAGATTTTAGGTCCTTTGAAATACATTGGCAAAAATCAAACATTTCCCCTACTTTGAGCTCCATTTCCAGGTTCTTTTTATAGTAAAACCAATCAAAATCACCTCTATTTCTATAATATGTTTCCCATTCTATCAAATGAGACCAAGAAAACGAGAATATAACCATAAATACTATAGGAAAACAGACCACAAAAGTCGGCATTTTAACCCTTTGAGGGTCGACAGGCCCTCTCCGAAACTCGTTCTCAGGGTCGGCCAAATTTAAAAAAAAAAAAAAATTATTTTCTCTTATGAAAAGATAGAGAATCTTTTCCCGATCATAAGGACACCAAAAGTTTGAAATTTGATGGAAAACTTACGGAATTATGCTCTCGCAAAGTTAGCGGTCTCGGCGATGTTTACGCATCGGCGATTTTGCCCACTTTGAGCCCCATTTTCGGCCAATTCCACTGTGCTAGTCGACAAAAAACATGAATATTTCGCTAGAACACCATTTTTTCTATCGAATGAGTGCAAGAAACAACACATTTATGAAACTCAACTATCCAGTACAGTGGTCAGAATTTAGCAATTTTGCCAATTTCACACAAATTTCAAAAGATGACAATTTCCGAATAGGGTCCAGAATAAACAAGAAAGACATTCCTGGCACTAAAATGACATTTCCTCTGGTCATTAGTCACGTCTCAAGGCCCTTCCTATATTCTTTTGCTTTCCACTTTGAATTTTTATTCTCACATAAAATATAAGATTTACTGTTATGCAGACTACTGCATTAGTGTAAAAAATGGTATAAATATTATTGGTGCACTTGTGAAAGAATATTAGACTCACCAGTTGACGTGTATTGCACGCTTGGCACAATTTGTTTACTTTTGAAATTTGGTAAAAATCGAACATTTCTGCCACTTTGAGCTCAATTTCAAGGTATCTTTCATTGTAAAACCAGTCAAAATCATCTCAATTTCTGTAATATGTCTTCCATTCTATAAAATGAGACCAAGAAAACTAGAATACAACAATAAATACCATACAAAAATACAGTGCAAAGTCGCTGTTTTATTCCAAAAAAATGGTCAAAGTTTTTTTTTTCTCATTATGCACTGTGTGCTGCAGGATTTTTTTTAGACTGTGCACACTGACCACATAGACCCATTCTTTCATATGAAGGCCTACCAGCTTTCTCCCACTAGATTTGAGGGCGCTAGAATTTAGGTGTACTAGTACAGTGGACCCCCGCATAACGATTTTAATCCGTGCAAGAGGGGTAATTGTTATGCGAAATAATCGGTATGTGAATGAATTTTCCCCATAAGAAATAATGGAAATAAAATTAATCCGTGCAAGACACCCAAAAGTATGAAAAAAAAAATTTTTACCACATGAAATGTTAATTTTAATACACACAAACTGAAAAAGGCATGCACACTTACATGACACTTACTTTTATTGAAGATCTGGTGATGATTGATGGGATGGGACGAGGGGAGAGAGAGTGTTAGTGTTTAGAAGGGGAATCCCCTTCCATTAAGACTTGAGGTGTCAAGTCCTTTTCTGGGGTTACTTCCCTTCTTCTTTTAATGCCACTAGGACCAGCTTCAGAGTCACTGGACTTCTTTCGCACAACATATCTGTCCATAGTGGCCTGTACCTCTCGTTCCTTTATGACTTCCCTAAAGTGTTTCACAACATTGTCAGTGTACAGGTTGCCAACACGGCTTGCAATAGCTGTGTGAGGGTGATTTTCATCAAAAAAGGTTTGCACTTCAAGCCACTTTGCACACATTTCTTTAATCTTTGTAGTAGGCAACTTCTTCAATTTCTCTCTCCCCTCCTCTGAACCAGTTTCCTCAGGTCTGGCCTCTTGCTCTTGAAGTTGATCTATCAGCTCATCAGTGGTTAGTTCTTCATTGTCCTCCTCCACCAACTCTTCCACATCATCCCCACTAACCTCCAACCCCAAGGACTTTCCCAATGCCACAATGGATTCCTCAAGTGGCATAATCCTCTCAGGGTTAGCCTCAAACCCTTCAAAATCCCTTTTGTCTACACATTCTGGCCACAGTTTCTTCCAAGCAGAGTTCAAGGTCTTCTTAGTCACTCCCTCCCAAGCCTTACCTATAAGGTTTACACAATTGAGGATATTAAAGTGCTCTCTCCAAAACTCTCTTAGAGTCAGTTGAGTTTCTGAGGTCACTACAAAGCACCTTTCAAACAGAGCTTTTGTGTACAGTTTTTTGAAGTTTGCAATAACCTGCTGGTCCATGGGCTGCAGGAGAGGAGTGGTATTAGGAGGCAAAAACTTGACCTTAATGAAGCTCATGTCCCCATAAAGTCGCTCTGCCACGTCTGTAGGATGACCAGGGGCATTGTCTAACACCAGGAGGCACTTAAGTTCTAATTTCTTTTCAGTTAGGTAATCTTTCACATTGGGGGCAAATGCATGGTGTAACCAGTTATAGAAAAAGTCCCTAGTGACCCATGCCTTACTGTTTGCCCTCCACAGCACACACAAATTATCCTTGAGGACATTCTTTTGCCTGAACGCTCTGGGAGTTTCAGAGTGATACACTAATAAAGGCTTAACTTTGCAATCACCACTAGCATTGGCACACATCAACAAAGTAAGCCTGTCTTTCATAGGCTTATGTCCTGGGAGTGCCTTTTCCTCCTGAGTAATGTAGGTCCTGCTTGGCATTTTCTTCCAGAACAGGCCTGTTTCATCACAATTAAACACTTGTTCAGGTTTCAGTCCTTCACTGTCTATGTACTCCTTGAATTCCTGCACATATTTTTCAGCCGCTTTGTGGTCCGAACTGGCAGCCTCACCATGCCTTATCACACTATGGATGCCACTACGCTTCTTAAATCTCTCAAACCAACCTTTGCTGGCCTTAAATTCACTCACATCATCACTAGTTGCAGGCGTTTTTTTAATTAAATCCTCATGCAACTTCCTAGCCTTTTCACATATGATCGCTTGAGAGACGCTATCTCCTGCTAGCTGTTTTTCATTTATCCACACCAATAAGAGTCTCTCAACATCTTCCATCACTTGCGATCTTTGTTTCGAAAACACAGTTAAACCTTTGGCAAGAACAGCTTCCTTGATTGTCTTTCTGGTGCCCACAATAGTAGCGATGGTTGATTGGGGTTTCTTGTACAACTTGACCAGGTCGGCGATACGCACTCCACTTTCATACTTATCAATGATCTCTTTCTTCATTTCTATTGGAATTCTCACCCTTATTGGTGTACGGTTGGCACTAGAAGCTTTCTTGGGGCCCATGGTCACTTATTTTCCAGAAACAGCACCGAAAACACTGTAATAATACGAAATATTCCGATTGTATGCTTGGATGTTACCGCGGAGGCTGGCTGGTAAACAATGGCACGGGTGGCACATGTGAGGCTGGCTGAGGGCGCACATTGGACGCGTCTTGGACGAAAATTGGTGAGCGGGTTTTTAATCGGTATGCGCGGCAAAATTTTTGCGATTAAAGCAAGCGGTATGCGGATTAATCGCTATGTGATGCCATCGTTATGCGGGGGTCCACTGTACGTCAAAAAGCCTGGGTCGTAAGCCGTACTAGTACGTCCGAAACCCTCAAAGGGTTAATTAAAAAACAAAAAACACTCAGAGTTTTTTTTCTCATTATGCACTGCATGCTCAAGGATTTTTTTTATATGGTGCACAGTGACCACACAGACCCATTCTGTCACATGTGAGCCTACCAGCTTTCTCCTGCTTGATTTGAAGCCGCTAGAATTTATGAGTATATATAAGTCAAACACGGTACCTCGTAAGACGTATATATACGACCGAAACAGTCAAGGGGGTTAATCAAAAAAAAAAAAACATTTTTTTTTTCAAAATATTCGGAGCACTGGGTGAGAACGTAGATATATATTTGGACAGTTAAGGAGTTAAAGGAGGGGTTTGGGATAGTGGCTGTTGGAAGTGACATCTAAACTATTGCATCCGAGCACCTCTGCAAAGGCAGTGATTATATGTGAATGATGGTGAAAGTTTTGAATGACGGTGGAAAGTGTTTCTTTCTTTTTTGGGTCACACTGCCTTGGTAGGAGACAGCCGACATGTTAGAAAATTAAGTAAAAAAATTTTTGACCTCTTGACAAAGATTGGGAAGACAACTGCTGCTGTCAAGTTACTGGTAGTAGGTTTCATGATTAAGACCAATAATAGCTGGTTATTGCAATTTGCAAAGACTACTTGGTAAGCTGTTTCCTCACTGCACCAACTAAACAAGCTACTGATTTTACTCAGAAAGCTATGGTCTTAATAGAGATCCATGTCTGGCAACCTGGTCTCAAACCATCAGATTTTAACAGAAAAGAACTGAAGATTTTCAGATCAAATGTCATTTAGAATTAACATATAATGCTTGTCATTAAAGTATGCTGGCCACCCCATCTCAAATGACAACCACAAAAAAAAAGTAAACTCTTGAGCCTTAGGACATCCTTCAACCATTATGAAGTGATTCATGCACATACTTTAAGCTTTCATAGGGTACATTCTCCCACAAGTCACAGATGGCAACCACTAGCTGTGGGAAGGGGGCTGATGTCCTTTCCCTGTAGATTTCTCTATCACTGGCCAGAGGTTCTCAATGAGGTTCAAGTCTGGGGAATTTCCTGACCACTCATCAAAGAAGGGTACTTCCCAGTCATAAAGTCAATGAACAACTGATTTCGTGGTATGGCAAGGAGCACTGTCTTGCGTAAAAATCTTTGCACCACACTGAGTGAAGGATTCAGAAATTATCTTAGAGCAATTCTAGATAAGTTATTATGGTTAAAGTTAGTGAGGCCCTTTTCCTAGATTTCCCTGGATGTCATCACCATCTCCCTGATAGAACCAATTCAACCAGGTCCTCATAGAATGCTCACACATGCAGATCGATGGCTTCTACCGTTTCTTTCATTTGATGACCTGCCTTATGTAATTCAATGATCTGTGGAATTGTCTCTTTTGTCAGTGACTTAATCCTGTCCATATTTATCTGTCTATAGCCAAAAAAATCCAACAAACTTAACATTCAAGCCAACACAGTACAGGGAGACCATGGACACAAATCTATCTATCCAACAAGCCTAGAAGGCACCTAAGATGCAGCCAGTAGCCTTAGAGAATCCTGAAACATCCTGCTACAAGTTTTCAGGCTGGCATACTTTTTGTTGCACTGAGTACAGTAGTCCCCCCAAATTTGCGAGGGTTAAGTTCCAAGACCACCCACAAATTTGGAAAAAACCCAAATTCTGGACGCAGTTAAAAATATGCCTATTTTTATAGTTTAAGCCCTAAATATGCCCCAAAACACTTTAATTTAATTTCAAACTCAGCTTCATACATCACTCTTAAAAAAAAAAGAAAATAAAGATAAACCCATATACAGTACTGTACTGCTATGTCTTCCACAGTGCTAGAATGTACAATACCGATATTACCCCCATATGTACTGAAATTCATGTAAGCCCATTTTCTTTGGTATACTGTAATTCATGCAACCCCATTTTCTTTGGTATACATACAGTAAATATACATTAATCATTTCATTTATACAGTACAGCCTCTCCTCATTTAACGACGGAGTTCCGTTCCTAACACCACATCAGTAAATGAGTTTGTCGGTAAGTGAGGAGCATAGTATAATGGTAATTGGTTTGTGTCAACCATCTTTGATATTGTTTTAATGTCACTTTTGCACCATTGATAACATTTCTGGCATATTTTTAAATGTTTATACAGTAGTGTACTCCATATTGTAATAAACAGAATTGAGGAAATCAGCTCTAATATACATTATTTAGGCATGCACACTGGTCAGAGAGCCAGTTGTAAGTCCGAGTCATCAGTAAACTAGTACGTCGCTAAGTAAGGAGAGGCTGTATTATATTTTATATGGGAATTTTGCTGAATTTACATTAATAGTATTTGTGTTACAAAATTATTAAATTATATTTTTCTTAATATTTAGCATCAAACTGCATTAAAAATTATATATTGCCACAAAAAAAGCCAAAAAAAAAAAATCCTGCGAATTTGCGTGGCTTTCCGTGAACAATTAATAGTTAGGTTCTAAGGAAAAATCCACAAATTATTGAAGCCGTGAATTCGGAATCATGAATTCGCGGGGTCCAATGTACTGTGTATTATTATAATTATCTCTATATATTTTAGTAATTCTAGGCTGTAGGTTGGTAGACAGCAACCGCCCAGGGAGGTACAGTACTACCGTCCTGCCAAGTGAGTGTAAAACGGAAACCTGTAATTGTTTTACATGATGGTAGAATTGCTGGTGTCGTTTTTCTGTCTCATAAACATGCAAGATTTCAGGTACATCTTGCTACTTCTTCTTACACTTAGGTCACACTACACATACATGTACAAGCATATATATATATCCTAGGTAGTAGGTTGGTAAACAGCAACCGCCCAGGGAGGTACTACCGTCCTTCCAAGTAAGTGTACAACGAAAACCTGTAATTGTTTTACATGATGGTAGGATTGCTGGTGTCTTTTGTCTGTCTCATAAACATGCAAGATTTCAGGTATGTCTTGCTTCTTCTACTTACACTTAGGTCACACTACACATTCATGTACAAGCATATATATACACACCCCTCTGGGTATTCTTCTATTTTCTTTCTAGTTCTTGTTCTTGTTTATTTCCTCTTATCTCCATGGGGAAGTGGAACAGAATTCTTCCTCCGTAAGCCATGCGTGTTGTAAGAGGCTACTAAAATGCCGGGAGCAAGGGGCTAGTAACCCCTTCTCCCGTATAAATTACTAACTTTAAAAAGTTAAACTTTCGTTTTTCTGTTTGGAACACCCTGCCTTGGTGGGATACGGCTGGTGTGTTGAAAGATATATATATATATATATACACACCCCTCTGGGTTTTCTTCTATTTTCTTACTAGTTCTTGTTCTTGCTTATTTCCTGTTATCTCCATGGGATGGAACAGAATTCTTCCTCTGTAAGCCATGTGTGTTGTAAGAGGTGACTAAAATGCTGGGAGCAAGGGGCTAGTAACCCCTTCTCCTGTATAAATTACTAAATTTAAAAAGAGAAACTTTTGTTTTTCTTTTTGGGCCACCTTGCCTCGGTGGGATACGGCCGGTTTGTTGAAAGAAAGAAGAAAGATTATAGTAATATGCTTTTCATATCATATTAGTTATCATCTTTCCCACATCATATTTTATATCAGATATAAATTACACCCTATTACTATTTCACAATATTCAGGCTTGAATTTTTCTGCCACAGTCCCAAATACAAAAGGAGCACTGACTTACTCTATTAAATAGATCCAAGCTCATCCCACAAAAAATTGTGTTCTATATAATAATTTTGTCAGCGCTCTAGCCCTGCATTTTTAAATATCCACTGTAAATAATTCTTGCTTATTTCGGGTATTACATGCTTTAAAAAATTCCTTTCTCATTATTAAATTTCTCTGAAAACATCTGAAACTCTAATAACCACTGTTCATGCATTAATATTAATGGTACTTTTTTAACCCTTTCAGGATTTTGGCCGTACTAGTACGGCTTACAAGCCAGGGTTTTTGACGTACTAGTATGCCTAAATTCTAGCGCCCTCAAATCTAGTGAGAGAAAGCTGGTAGGCCTACATATGGAAGAATGGGTCTATGTGGTCAGTGTGCACAGTATTAAAAAATCCTGCAGCACACAGTGTGTAATGAGAAAAAAAAAACTTTGAACGTGTTTTTGAATTAAAACAGCAAATTTGCACTATATTTTCGTATGGTATTTATTGTTGTATTCTAGTTTTCCTGGCCTCATTTTATAGAATGGAAGACATATTACAGAATTAAGATGATTTTGACTGGTTTTACAAAGAAAAGTACCTTGAAATTGAGCTCAAAGTAGCAGAAATGTTCAATTTTTACCAAAGTTCAAAAGTAAACAAATCATGCTATGCATCCAATACACACTGGTGAGTCTAATATTCTTTCACAAGTGCGCTGATATTATTTATACCATTTCTTCATCAATGCAGTAGTCTGCATAACCGTAAATCTTCTATTTTTTTGTAAGAATAAAAATTCAGGAAAGCAAAAGAATGTAAGAGGGGCATGGGGATGTGACTAATGAACAAAGGAAATGTTATTTTAGTGCCAGGAATGTCTTTCTTGTTTATTCTGGACCCTATTCGGAAATTGGCATCTTTTGAAATTTGTGTGAAATTGGCAAAATTGCTAAATTCTGACCACTGTATTGGATAGTTGAAATCGGTAAATGGGTGTTTTTTTGTACTCATTTGATAGAAAAAAATGGAGTTCTAGCAAAATAGTTATGATTTTTGTCAACAAGTATACTGGAATTGGCCAAAAATAGGGCTCAAAGTGGGCAAAATCGCTGATGCGTAAACATCGTCGAGACCGCTAACTTCGCGAGAGCATAATTCCGTAAGTTTTCCATCAAATTTCATACTTTTGGTGTCATTATGATCGGGAAAAGATTCTCTATCTTTTCATAAGAAAAAATGATTTTTTTTTTTTTAAATTTGGCCGGCCCTGAGAACAAGTCTCTGAGAGGGCCTGTCGACCCTGAAAGGGTTAAGTCATAGAATTCAATATTTCTAACAATTAATAGGCTTTGCTGCTTTAAAAACAGATGAAATATCAACAGTTATCAACAGACTCATAATTCAACAATAAAAACTGAAGATATATATCAACTAAGTTTAGTCATCTCTAAATTCTGATAGATTAATTAACAAACTGTTAACTTTAAAAAGCACTTACCAGTGGTCCATTTATTAGTTTCCAAATTCTGCCATAAGCAAATACCATCCTCAAAGTCACAGGATACTGGGTCAGGACAAGCACCAGGTCCCATGATATAATCATCAATACCTATAAATCCACCATTATGCTCAACTACAACTTTAAGCTCTATTTGCCATACCCCTGCAGCCAAAACTGACATCCTGAAAAAAATTAGTTTCAATTTTACAACTAATGGCAAAATAATCTTTAAACCTAGAAAGTTTTGGTGTTTCTCATGTACAATGGTACCTCAGTCCTCTTCATTAATTTGCCTATTATCAGCCTAAATTCTGTTGCTTGAGTAACTTCCTGAATATCAGTCACAGTTTAGGGTTGTTGCAGTTCAGAGGGTCATTTGAACTATGATGCTCTTGTACTATGGAAAGACAACTAGAGAATAAGTTATGGTGAATGTGATGTCCCTGTGTTTCTGGAAAAAAACTGGAAAATGTTTCCTACTTTAGGTGACTCTCTTGGTTATCAACTAGTGAATAAGTTTCCTAGTGTGGGTCACCTTGTTTTGGTGACTAATATGTTATAAAGAAAAAAAACTTACTCCTACACTTTGGTGCACAAAGAACTGCACAAGTCCTTTATAAGTGTTTCCATCACTCATGTAGGTACTGATATAAAGACAGCTGAGTCACTGAGGCTGTCATCATGTTAAAATTAGTATTAGAACTCAATAGCAATGACTCAGATATTTGTCACAATTTATCCACATTTAGATGTTATTTTCATTATTAAAATATTTTTTGTTTTTTTTTCAACATATTGGCCATCTCTCACCGAGGCAGGGTGACCCCAAAAAAAAAAAAGCAACACTTTCACCATCATTCACACATAATCAGCATCTTTGCAGAGGCACTCGGATACGATAGTTTAGTTGTCACTCCAAACAGCCAATATCCCAAACCACTCTTTAAAAGTACAAGCATTATACTTTCCACCTCCAGGATTCAAGTCCAGCTATCCAGTTTCCATGAGTCCCTTCATAAAATATGACCCTGCTCATACTCCAACAGCTTGTAAGGTCCCAAAAACTAAAATGCTTAGATGTGTCTGCTGCATGTCCAAGCCTCGTGCACACAAGACCCCTTTTTACCCCCTCCCTCCATTCTTTAAAAATAAATAATATAACATATATGGACATACAGTTTCCTTTCAACTGAATTATATTCATATTTATATGTCATTTATATGGCATATGATAGAGTGGATAGGGAAGCAATGTGGCAGATGTTGCAAGTACAAGGTAAGTTACTAAATGCTATAAAGAGTTTTTATGAGGTTAGTGAGGCTCAGGTTAGGGTGTGTAGAAGAGAGGGAGACTACTTCCCGGTAAAAGTAAGTCTTAGACAGGGATGTGTAATGTCACCATGGTTGTTTAATATATTTATAGACGGGGTTGTAAAAAAAGTAAATGCTAGGGTGTTCGCGAGAGGGGTGGGATTAAATTATGGGGAATCAAATACAAAATGGGAATTGACACAGTTGCTTTTTGCTGATGATACTGTGCTTATGGGAGATTCTAAAGAAAAATTGCAAAGGTTAGTGGACGAGTTGGGAGTGTGTGCAAAGGTAGAAAGTTGAAAGTGAACATAGAAAAGAGTAAGGTGATGAGGGCATCAAATGCTTTAGATAAAGAAAAATTGGATATCAAATTGGGGAGGAGGAGTATGGAAGAAGTGAATGTTTTCAGATACTTGGGAGTTGACGTGTCGGCGGATGGATTTATGAAGGATGAGGTTAATCATAGAATTAATGAGGGAAAAAAGGTGAGTGGTGCATTGAGGTATATGTGGAGACAAAAAATGTTATCTATGGAGGCAAAGGGAATGTATGAAAGTATAGTACCAACACTCTTATATGGGTGTGAAGTTTGGGTTGTGAATGCAGCAGCGAAGAGGCAGTTGGAGGCAGTGGAGATGTCCTGTCTAAGGGCAATGTGTGGTGTAAATATTATGCAGAAAATTTGGAGTGTGGAAATTAGGAGAAGGTGTGGAGTTAATAAAGGTATTAGTCAGAAGGCTGAAGAGCGGTTGTTGAGGTGGTTTAGTCATTTAGAGAGAATGGATCAAAGTAGAATGACATGGAGAGCATTTAAATCTGCAGGAGAAGGAAGGTGGGGTAGGGGTTGTCCTCGAAAAGGTTGGAAGGAAGGGGTTAGGGAGGTTTTGTGGGCAAGGGGCTTGGACTTCCAGCAGGCGTGCGTGAGCATGTTCAACAGGAGTGAATGGAGACGAATGGTATTTGGGACCTGACGATCTGTTGGAGTGTGAGCAGGGTAATATTTAGTGAAGGGATTCAGGGAAACCGGTTATTTTTATATAGCCGGACTTGAGTCCTGGAAATGGGAAGTACAATGCCTGCACTCTAAAGGAGGGGTTTGGGATATTGGCAGTTTGGAGGGATATGTTGTGTATCTTTATACGTATATGCATCTAAGCTGTAGTGTTCTGATCACCTCTGCAAAAACAGTAATTATGTGTGAATGAGGTGAAAGAGTTGAATGATGATGAAAGTATTTTCTTTTTGGGGATTTTCTTTCTTTTTGGGTCACCCTGCCTCGGTGGGAGAAGGCCGACTTGTTAAAAAAAAAAAAAAATTATATGACATGTAGGCAAAGGGCTTGAACTTCCAGCAAGTGTTAGGAGTGAATGGAGATGAATGGTTTCTGGGACTTGACAAGCTGTTGGAGTGTGAGCAGGGTAATATTTTGTGAAGGGATTCAGGGAAACCGGTTAGCCGGCCTTGTGTCCTAGAGGTGGGAAGTACAATGCTTGCACTTTGGGATACTGACTGTCTGGAGGGACATCTAAACTGTCGTATCTGAGCGCCTCTACAAAGACAGTGATTATGTATGAATGATGGTGACAGTGTTGAACAATGATGAAAGTTTTTTTTTTCTTTTTGGGTCACCCTGCTGCACTATTATGTTCACAACAAGTGAACAACAACAAAGGCCGATTAACATGGACAAACTTGAATAATAAAGAGATTAACCTAGTGAAACTTTCATAGAAAGATTTAAAGATTCCTAAGTTATAATGCAGTGGTACTAATATGAAAATCTTGCATACCTGTATGCACAGTATTTTCATAATTAATATAATAACCTTTGTCACTTCTCTTCAGAATCCCCTAAGAGAACTGTGTCATCAGCAAACAGCAACTGACATAGCTCTCACTTTGTATCAAATACAACATCTCTTAATCCTACACCTCTCTACACCCTAGCATTCACTTCTTTCACATTTCCATTTATAAATAGGTTAAATAATCAAGGTAATATTACATATCTCTGTCTAAGGCCCACTTTTACAGGAAAATAATCACTTTTCTACTCCATACCTTAACTTGAGCCTCACTCTTTGCTTAATAACCTTTTGCTGCTTGTAGTATTTGTTACTTCTTTCATATACTTGCAATACCTGCCACAGTGTGTGCCCCTATCCACTATATATAAAATGTCTGTTTTAAATAAACAAACACAACAAAAATTTCTTACCTTCATCTAAACACTGTTCACATATATCCTTTGTTTTTTTGAGGATATACTACTATGCATTCATTCATGCACTAATGATATGTATCTAATAAAATCTGTTCCAAAAAACTCAAGACATTTTTATTGAAAAAAATTTCACCAGAAGTGGCTTCTTCAGTCCAGAAGAAGTCATTTATGGCAAAATGTTTCCTCAATAAATGTCTTGAATGTGCATATGTGTCTCTATTTATATACTATCAGTATTACCATAGCTCTCCAGTCATTTCTCAGACACAGCACTAGAGACAGACATTTTTTTTACAAACATTCTTTCTCTCCACCTAAGAGAAAACAGCCTTAGCTTTTCTATAAGACTACATCAAGATTGTAGTATCAAGATCCACTCCACACCACCTCACCAATTCTAGACACCTGTTCTCTCCACTACCTTCTAGAATGCTAGGAAAAACTTTCAGTGCTCTCTAGGACTAAAGAAGTCACTTGTGGCAAAATGTTTCCTCAGTAAATGATTTGAACTGTGCATGTATGTCTTTATACTGTTGGTATCACCATAATTCTCCAGAGTGACAATAATCTATCATTTGATTTAATACTTATTTACTGACCTCACACCAGTCCATGTATCAAATGGAGCAGAGAATTCCCCAAGTAAGATGGCTTCAGGAATCTCTTGAGTATGAAGCCAAACCTGCAGCACACCAGTCTTACTGGAGGTGAAGTACACAAGAGCTACACAAGCTTCAGGTAATTCAGAGACTACAGGAGCAGCAAGGCTTGCATAAGCTCCAGAATTACTCTTACTGGAGTCAACGTATAAGTAGTGCCCTGTATGACAGAAATGCATTAGATAAAAACAAAAAAAGTTTATGTTAGGTAAAAGGACACAAGTGCAACTAATGTGATATTTTTCTGTGGCAATGTTTCACTCTCCAGAAGCTTTATTGAGCCATTACAAACAATACATGAACACAGAGGGTATATATAGGTTTAGAGTGAGGTGTAATTTTAAAATCACTTTTATGAAAGAAACTGGAATAATAATAATAGTAGTAGTAGTAGTAGTAGTAGTAGTAGTAGTAGTAGTAGTAGTAGTAGTAGTAGTAGTAGTAGTAGTAGTAGTAGTAGTAGTAGTAGTAGTAGTAGTAGTAGTAGTAGTAGTAGTAGTAGTAGTAGTAGTAGTAGTAGTAGTAGTAGTAGTAGTAGTAGTAGTAGTAGTAGTAGTAGTAGTAGTAGTAGTAGTAGTAGTAGTAGTAGTAGTAGTAGTAGTAGTAGTAGTAGTAGTAGTAGTAGTAGTAGTAGTAGTAGTAGTAGTAGTAGTAGTAGTAGTAGTAGTAGTAGTAGTAGTAGTACATGTGGTAGAAAAATCAACTTGTACATGAGTAAAAAGGTATAAAAGCTTATAGCTTGGGTAGCATAAGAAAAGGGTGAACAAATATTTCTGTTAGTTGTTGGATTCGAGAAGGCCTGTTTCAGTGTTCCTCTACTGTTATGTTCTTGTGTAGTATTAGCAGCGGTAACTATGTGATGTTTTGAGGAGGATTCTTGCTAATGCTCCAGAGATAATGAAGCTGCCTTTATTTTGCTTAATTGTGTCAGAAACAGCGATTAATGATAATTAACCCTTAAACTGTCCACACGTAGATATACGTTGATGTGTGGCAGGTTCCGAATGTAGATCAACGTTTTATTTTTCATTCCTTCAAAATTGGCGCAATAGGCCTGAGTCGCCTAGGCATGAGAGAATGAGTTTGTGCACTCAGTGTACGCAGATTGAAAAAAATTGGGGATGCTGGGGTACCTCATGGTAACACCAGTTAGTTTCAGCTCCATCTTGGGTCAATAACATGGCAAACCCCATGATTCACTGACACCTCATCGTATTAACACTACTATTCTCGGAAAGTGATACAGAACGCGAGTTTAATGGTTTTGACTCCGAAATAGCGACTAAAAATCAAGGAATTAGTGAAACTTTTGTTGATAACCCAGATGACTCTCAGGCCATGACCTCTGGGGTGGCCAGTGTGGATAGTGTGGACAGTGTGGCCATACCAGACCCTCAGCCCAGCACTTCTGAGGTGGCCAGTGTGGCTAATGTGGCCAGTGTGGCTAATGTGGCCAGTGTGGCCACAACAGACTCTCAGCCCATGACCTCTGGGGTGGCTAGTGTGGACAGTGTGGCCATACCAGACCCTCAGTCCAGCACTTCTGAGGTGGCCAGTGTGGCTAATGTGGCCAGTGTGGCCACAACAGACCCTCAGCCCAGCACCTCTGGGGTTGCTAGTGTTACTTCCCAAAGGCAACTCTGCAAGAGAAAATTATCATTTTCCCTGCTTTTGGGTGATGACGATAGTGAAAGAAGTGATATAAGTGATGATGATGAAATTGATTTTATGCCGATAGACAATTCGTCGAGTGAAAGTGATTATCATTATTCCCCAGTGAAATGTACTTTTAGGCGTCGTAACCTATGTTCAGGCAGTGTGCCATATGTAGTCAGCAGCAAGGGTCATGGCAGATCACGATCCAAAACCCCAGCCACTGATAGTGATAGTGATAATGATGGTGAATATGCTGGGATGGAGGAAGAGGGGGATGGCATGGTGCCTGGACCTCATGGCGCAGTGGGTGGGCAGACAAAGAACCACTCGGCACCCTCTCAACCATGTGCTGCCTCCACTCCTGTCCCCCCTCCTGCTCCCCCAAGCCCTATGCCATAGGTCATCCCTGCACCATCTGATCGCAAATGGAACTGGACAGAAAGTACACAATTTGTGCCATATCCTTTCAATTTTGATGCCAGTGGAAGTGGCATCATGCCACACTGTCCCATCACAAATGAGTCTACAGAGTTAGACTATTTTCAACTATACTTTGATGAGCCGATAATGAACCTAGTTGTTACCCAGACCAATATGTACTACCAGTATACAATGAACCACACAGATGTTTCAGAGTCTTCACGGCTGCACAGGTAGAAAGATACAACTGTGGCTGAAATGTATTTATTCCTTGGCACTGTCATGCTTATGCCACACACACATATAAGAACAATGTAGCACACTACTGGTCCACAGACCACTTCATCAGTACTTCAGTCTTCCGTGACCTCCTTCCCTGCAACAGATTCACTCTGTTGCTATGAATGTTGCACTTCTCAGACAGGAATACACCAAATAGAAATGACCTCTTATACAAAATCCAGGAATTGTTTATGTATCTGAAGCAAAAATTTAGTGCTTACTTTTATCCATTCAAGAATATTGTTGTCGACGAGTCCTTGGTCCTGTTCAATGGACGACTGTCATTCAAACAATATATACCAAGCAAACATAATCACTTTGGTATAAAACTCTTTGTTATGTGTGACTGTGAGACTGGTCTTGTGTTGGATGTCATTATCAACACAGGGAAAAATACACTCGGCAATACCAGGCGCATGTTGGGCATTTCTGGAGATGTTGTTCGCAAGATGATGGGGCCATACCTTGGCAAAGGTCATACATTGTACACAGACAACTGGTATACAAGCCCTATGCTCGCTGATTTCCTACTTGTGAACAATACCGATATATGTGGAACAGTGAGAAGAAGTAGAAAACACATGCCAAGGTTCACTGGAGGAAGTCTAGTGGAAGGGTTTCATGCCAATGACATCATGGCACTGACGTGGCATGACAAACGGGATGTGACATTGCTGTCAACCATCCACAGAAATGAGATGGTAAAAACAGACAGACTGAGCAGGTTCAACAATGAACTTATTGTAAAGCCAGCTGCTGTCATCGACTATACGAACAATATGCAACTAGTCGACAAATGTGACATGATGATAGGGTTTGTTGACTGTGTGCATAGGAGTCCTAAGTGGTACATAAAAGTGTTTTTCCACCTTGTAGACATTGCAATGCTGAATGCCTTCAACATGTATGAAATAAAGACTGGGAAGTGACAACGATATGCAGAATTCACCCTCAATGTCATCAAGCAGATAGCGAGAAAGTATGGTACCACACCTATACCTGTCACTCCACAGCAACCTGTCACCCCACAACAGCGACCTGTCACTCCACAAGAAGAGGGGGAAGTGCCCAACCGAATAATCCCTAACTGTCACTGCCTGGTAACATTACCATCTACTTCAAAGAAGAAGTACTCTCAGAAAAAGTGTGTTGAGTGTGCTTATACTTAACAGTGGCCCAGAGTGTGAAAAAACACACGATACATGTGTCAGCAATGTAGGGTGGCACTCTGTATGAATCCATTCTTCTTGGAGTACCATACAGTGGTGGACTTCTAGAAACATAAATGGGACTTGTAAATACCTTGTATATATATGTAAACAATAGCATGTGATTGAGCCAGGTGTACAAATTCATTTATCAGTGTGAACATGAGTGTTTGTGACAGTATGATTACTAATTCAGTACCAAACATTTGTGTCTAAACAAGAATTGGCTATAAAATCAAAATATCTGCAGCAAAACATTATCATAACATGAAAACAACAAAAAATAGAAACGATAAATGTTTATTATTTCTGCAAGCAGTAGTGCTCCATGTTGCCAACACCTCATCATTTAGCACCAACTTCACGGGCTTATATCTCGGTAAGTACTGACCCTAAAAAATTTTTTCATCCTATACCATTTATAAAAATGCGCTCTTCAATTTAAAAAAAAAAAAAAAAGATTTTTTTTTTTTTTAAATATTTGGAGTGCTGTGCAGGCTAACGTATATCTACGTTTGGACAGTTTAAGGGTTAAAAGGTATTTACAGTGGAACCCTGAGTTTCGGCCGCCCTGAGTATTGGCCGCTTCGAGTTTCGACCACATTTTTTGGCTAAATTTTGTCCCGAGTCTTGGCCATTGCCCTGTGTTTCAGCCGGTGTACCAGACCTGTCCGCCAACCCACGCCTGCATGCCTCCCCGTGCAGGCATTGTGAGCCAGTCTAGCTTTGTTTATCCCTGAGTGAACATTACCCTGCACACTCATCCGAACATTTCACAATAAATTCATTGTGTTTAGTGCTTGTTTATTGATTGTGACTATGAAATAAGCCACCATGGGCCCAAAAAAACTTCATAGTGGCAGTGAGGCAGTGGTTGAGGCAGTAGTTGAGGCAGTGGCTGAAGCAGTGGTGGAGACAGTGGTTTAGGCAATAATAAGTCTTCCCTCTCTCCTCCTCCCTATCTTCCAGATGCCAAAAAAGTCTTCAATAAAGGTACATAAATGTGATTTTAAATGTTTATTTAAATGTTTATGTAATGTATTACTCATTTAATACTACAAGCATGTTTTAAGTACTATATAGTACAGTGGACCCCCGAGTTTCATGATTAATCCATTCCAAAGAGCCTGCCGAAAGTCGAAATTCACGAAACTCGAAATCATTTTCCCCATAAGAAATAATGGAAATAAAATTAATCCGTTCCAAACACCCAAAAATATTAAAATAAAATTTTTTTTTTCAAATTAAATAAAGATTTATATACTGAAATCAATGAGAAATCAAGTACATGCATATAAAAAATAATAATAACATTACACTTACCTTTACTGAAGACTTCTGGGTGGATGGAAGATGGGACGAGGGGATAGGAGGAAGGTGTACACTATTGTCTAGAAGGAGAATCTCCTTCCATTAGGACTTTAGGTAGCAAGTCCTTATTTGGGGTTACTTCCCTTCTTCTTTTAATGCCACTGGGAACAACTTGAGAGTCACTGGACCCCTGTCGCACAAAATACCTGTCCAGAGAGGTCTTTTTCTGGCATTTCTTTAAGATTTCTGTGAAGTGGGACACAACACTGTCATTGTACATGTTGCAGATATGGCTTGTTTCAGCTTGGTCAGGGTGATACTTTTCAACAAAACTTTGCAACTCATTCCACATTCCACACATGTCCTTAATCAGTGAAGAAGGAACCTCCTTCACTCTCTTTTCCTCCTCCTCTGAAGCAAGTTCCTCGGCTGTGGCCTGATGCTGTTCCAGTTGAAGCTCTTGCAGTTCGTCAGTGGTTAGCTCTTCCCTGTGGTCCTCCACCAACTCTTCCACATCTCTGTCACTCACCTCCAACCCCATGGACTTGCCCAATGCCACAACACCTTCCACAACAGGCAGAGGGTCGGCAGGGACAGGGTCTGCCTCAAACCCTTCAAAATCCCTCTGGACCGTGTTCCTCACTTTATTTACCAAAGGGCTTGCACTAGCTTTCCTCGGGTCCATGATGACTTATTTAGCAGTTGCAAGCACAAAAAACAATGGATTATTATGAAACGTATTGTATGAACCCACGGGGTGATGGTCACGTGTTGGTAAACAATGGCACACCGAGCGTGAATGGCGTGGGAGACTGGCTTGGTGTGTGTGGTGATGGGTGGACGGGTACCGGATGGTCGCCGAAACGCGAGTCTAATCACGAAACTCGAGGCCGAATTTTGCCAAAAAAACTCGCCGATTGTCGAATTTCACCAAAGTGAATATTTTTGTGGGTCTGGAATGGACCAATTATATTTACATTATTTCTTACAGGAAATATTGCTTCGACTTTCGGCCGTTTCAAGTTTAGGCCTAGCTCCTGGAACAGATTATGGCCGAAACTTGGGGTTCCACTGTACACCTGTGGAAATTAGGTTCATTGATTACAAGTCAGGCATCACTGAATATCAAGAGGTGACTGGCAGAATTCCGGTGTGGTATAAATGCGTTGTTCAAGTTATCATTCCTACGTGTATTAACTCTTAAACTGTCCAAACGTAGCTCTACATTTTTTCAACATTTGAAAGTATGTAAAAAACGTAGACCTTGTTTTTCTTTTTTTTACATTTGAAAACGTGTAAAAAGCTTTGATCTACTTTTTTTTTGTTATATTTGAAAATATGTAAAAAAAACGTAGATCTACTTTTGGAGCACTACGCATGTAAACATAGATCTGTTTGGACAGTTTAGGGGTTAATGTGTTCATTGGGATGTGTTTGGAGGTTCCTTGCTCTTTCACCTACATATACAGTGGACCCCCGGTTTGCTATATTAATCCGTTCCTGAGAGCTCATCGTAAACCAAAATTATCGAAAAGCGAATCAATTTTCCCCATAAGAAATAATGGAAATCAAATTAATCCATGCAAGACACCCAAAAGTATGAAAAAAAATTTTTTACCACGTGAAATATTAAGTTTAATGCACACAAACTGAAGAAGACATGCACAGTTAGTAGTACTCTACTAACAATAGAATACATGACACTTACCTTTAATGAAGATCTGGTGATGATTGATGGGATGGGAGGAGGGGAGAGTGTCGAAGTTGTTAACGTTTAGAATGGGAATCCCCTTCCATTAGGACTTGAGGTAGCAAGTCCTTTTCCGGGGTTACTTCCTTTCTTCTTTTAATGCCACTAGGACCAGCTTGAGAGTCACTGGACCTCTGTCGCACAACAAATCTGTCCATAGAGGTCTGTACTTCCCGTTCCTTTAAGATTTGTCTAAAATGGGCCACAACATTGTCATTGTAATAGTCACCAGCACGGCTTGCAATAGCTGTGTTAGGGTGATTTTCATCCATAAAGGTTTGCAGTTCAACCCACTTTGCACACATTTCCTTAATTTTTGAAGTAGGCACAATGGATTCCACAACTGGTATAGGCTTCTCAGGGTTAGCCCCAAACCCTTCAAAATCTTTCTTAATTTCCATACTAATTCTCACCCATTTTACCACAGGGTTAGCACTAGAAGCTTTCTTGGGGCCCATGGTGACTTATTTTGCAGAAACAAGCACCAAAAACACTGTGATAATACGGAATGTACCAAATGTACCCTTAGATGCAAGCACACTGGCTGGCTTGTAAACACAGGGCCACACGTGGACACGTCTCGGACGAATCGCGTATGGCGGGTTTTTTAACGGTAACCGAGGCAAAATTTTTGTGTTAAAATGTATCGAATACCGATGCCATCGCAAACCAGGGGTCCACTGTATTCAGTCGCAGCCTTAACAAGGTATAGTGTAAACCCCTGCTCTGACTGGTTCATGGTGCTTCAATTTTATCCACATTAAGATCCCTTAAGAAGTATAATCTTTGTAAACACTGGTTTTCCACACTTTGCATTGGTCTGAAAATCATGGATTTACACTACTATGTGTTGCATAATCAAAGTTTGTGAGTTACTGCAGCCTAAATTTACACCATGCATCAATCAGCACAGAAACAAAGCAAAGGAATTACTCCTAGTGTAAAAATTGTTGGGGAATAAGCCTACTAAGTATAGTGGTACTAACACTCTTATATAGGTGTGAAGCTTGGGTTGTACATACTGCAGTGAGGAGGCAGTTGGAGGCAGTGAAGATGTCCTATCTAAGGGCAATGTGTGGTGTAAGTATTATGCAGAAAATTCGGAGTGTGGAAATTAGTCAGAGGGCTGAAGAGGGGTTGCTGAGGTGGTTTGGTCATTTAGAGAGAATGGAACATAGTAGAATGACTTGGAGGGCGTATAAATCTGTAGGGGACGGAAGGCGGTATAGGGATCATCTTCAAAAAGGTTGGAGGGAGGGGGGTAAAGGAGGTTTTGAGAGCGAGGGGCTTGGGCTTCCAGCAAGCATGGTTGAGCGTATTAGATAGGAGTGAATGGAGACAAATGGTTTTTGGGACCTGATGAGCTGCTGGAGTGTGAGCAGGGTAATATTTTGTTAAGGGATTCAGGGAAACCGGTTAGCCAGACTTGAGTCCTGGAAATGGGAAGTACAATGCCTGCACTTTCAAGGAAGGGTTTGGGATATTGGCAGTTCAGAGGGATTTCTAAACTGTCGTATCTGAGCGCTTCTGCAAAGACAGTGATAATGTATAAGTGATGGTGAAAGTGTTGAACTATGATGAAAGTTTTTTTCTTTCTTTTTGGGTCACCCTGCCTTGGTGGGGCACAAAAGTTAACAATATTTAGATAATGCTAGGGAATTTTTTTTCTTTTTGCTTTCATGGATATAGAAAAGGTACATAAGAGGATCGACAGGGGAGCAATATGGCAAATTCTGCAGGTGTATAGAATAGGTAGTAGGTTACTGAATGCTGTTAAGAGTTTTTATGATGATAGTGAGGCTCAGGTTAGGGTATATACGACAGAAGGAGATTATTTCTCAGTAAAAGTAGATCTAAGACAGGTGCATAATGTCACCATGGTTGTTTAACATATTTATTGATGGGGTGTAAAAGCAGTGAATTCTAGGGTGTTGAGGAGAGGTGTGGGATTAAATTATGTCGAATTTCATACAAAATGAGAGTTGTCTCTGTTGCTTTCTGCTAATGACTGCTTTTGGCAGATAATGAAAAGCTGCAAAGGATGGTGAACAAATTTGGGTGTGTAAAAGAAGGAAATGGAAAGTGAACAAAGGAAACAGCTGATAGGGTAAGAAACAAGTTAGGTAATGAAAGACTGGATATCAGACTGGAAGGAGGGTATATGGAGAAAGTGAATGTGTTCAGATATTTAGCAGTGGATTTGTTGGTGGATAGATATATAACGGACAAGGTGAACCTTTTTTTTAATACTTGACGTGCTGTTGGAGTGAGAGCAAAGTAACATTTATGAAGGGATTCATGGAAACCGGCAGGCCGGACTTGAGTCCTGGAGATGGGAAGTACGGTGTCTGCACTCTGAAGGAGGGGTGTTAATGTTGCAGTTTTATAAACTGTAGTATAAAGCACCCCTCTGACAAGACAGTGATGGAGTGAATGATGATGAAAGTTTTTCTTTTTCGGACCACCCTGCCTTGGTGGGAATTGGCCGATGTGTTAATAAAAAAAAAGGTGAACCTAACAATTCAAGGGAAGAAAAGGTGGGTGGAGCACTGTGGTATCGGTGGAGACAAAGAATGTTGTCAATGGAGGAAAAATTTAATAGTATAGTTTTACCAACATTCTTATTTGGGTGTGAAGCATGGGTTGTGAATGTTGCAGTGAGGAGGAGGCTGGAGGCAGTGGATATGTCATGTCTGAGGGCAATGTGTGGTGCAAATATTGTGGAGAGATTTCGTAGCTCAGAGATTAGGAGGTGGAATAAGGTTTCTAAAAGCATTATGCAGAGGGCTCAGGAGGGATGTTTGAGGTGATGTGAACATTTAGATGACTTGGAGGGTGTATAAATAAGTCTGTAGCTGAGAGAAGGCAGGGTAGGGGTTGTCCTAGGAAAGAATGGAGGGAGGGGGTAAAGGAGGTTTTGTGTGCAAGGGGGCTTGGACATCCAGTAGGCAAGTGTGAGCATGTTAAACAGAAGTGATTGGAGGTAAATGGTTGACAAGCTATTGGAGTGTGAGCAGGGTAACATTTTGTGAAAGGATTCAGGGAAACCGGTTAGCCAGACTTGAGTAATGGAGGTGGGAAGTACACTGCCTGTGCACTAAAGAAAGCTGAGGATATTTGCAGTTTGGAGGGATATCTGGCAAGATAGTGATAGACTGAATGATGGTGAAAGTTTCTTTTCCTGGTTACCCTGCCTCAGTGGGGCAGGGTGACCCAAAATATAAATATATTTATATTTTTTTAACACAGGCCTTCTCCAACTGAGGCAGGGTTACCCAAAAAAGAAACACTTTCACCATCATTCACACTATCACTTGCTTGCCCGAGATGCAAAGATATGACAGTTCAGATGCTTCTCCAAACAGCAGATATTCCAAACCATTCCTATACAGTTCAAATATTGTACTTTCCACCTCCAGGATCCAAGTCTATCTAACCAGTTTCCCTGAATCCCTTCACAAAATGTTACCCTGCTCACATCCCAACAGCTCATCAGGTCCCAAAAAGTATTTGCTTGCACTTACTCCTATCTAACATGCTCACACATGCCTGCTGCATGTCCAAGCCCCTTGCACTCAAAATCTTTACCCCCTCCCTCCATCTTTTTCTAGGACGACCCCTACCCCGCCTTTCCTCCACTACAAAATACAAATACAAAAATTTATTTCTTTGCAAAGGTTACAATGTGTGATTTTATTTCATAATTTGATTGGTACAAAGAAAGCCACCATCATGCCAGGGCATTTTGGGCAGACTTAACCTATACATAAAGACTACTTAAGTCTAGACAGGTAAAGAGTGGTAAATTTCAAATACTATTTATTATTTTACTCTATTACTATTATGAGGATTTATATAACCTCCAAGTGTTCCTATTTTGCTCCATCCTCTCTAAATGATCAAACCGCCTAAACAACTCCTCTTTTAGTAACCTTGCACCTTCTCCTGATCTCCAAACTCTGAATTCTCTGCATAATATTTACAAATAAGAGGCCATGCACCTGCATATTTCAAATCTTACCTTACTAATAGGTATCAGTATGTCACCATTAAAGACACAGCATCAACAACACAGCCACTTGATACTGGAGTTCTGCAGGGAAGTGTTGTTGGTCCCCTGCTCTTCCTCATATACATCAATGATCTTCCAAACGTATCTCGACACCTGAACCCCATTCTCTTTGCTGACGACACGACTTATGTCATCTCTCACCCTAATCTTGCAACCCTCAACACCATTGTTAATGAGGAGCTGATTAAAATATCGACTTGGATGACAGCCAATAAACTTATGCTTAACGTTGACAAAACCTACTACATTATGTTTGGTAGCAGAGCAGGAGATGCGCAAATTAACATTAAGATCGACAACACTCTAATTACCAGGCATAATGAGGGCAAATTCCTAGGCCTATACCTCGACAACAACCTGAACTTCAGCACCCATATCCAACACATAACCAAAAAAGTATCCAAAATGGTTGGGATCCTCTCCAAGATACGATACTACGTGCCGCAAACTGCCCTTCTCACACTATACCATTCACTTATATATCCATACCTCACCTATGCTATCTGTGCTTGGGATTCAACTGCAGCAACACACCTAAAGCCAATAATAACCCAACAAAAAGCCGCAGTAAGATTTTTATTATTATTTTTTATTATCACACTAACCGATTCCCACCAAGGCAGGGTGGCCCGAAAAAGAAAAACTTTCACCATCATTCACTCCATCACTGTCTTGCCAGAAGGGTGCTTTACACTACAATTTTTAAACTGCAACATTAACACCCCTCCTTCAGAGTGCAGGCACTGTACTTCCCATCTCCAGGACTCAAGTCCGGCCTGCCGGTTTCCCTGAATCCCTTCATAAATGTTACTTTGCTCACACTCCAACAGCACGTCAAGTATTAAAAACCATTTGTCTCCATTCACTCCTATCAAACACGCTCACGCATGCCTGCTGGAAGTCCAAGCCCCTCGCACACAAAACCTCCTTTACCCCCTCCCTCCAACCCTTCCTAGGCCGACCCCTACCCCGCCTTCCTTCCACTACAGACTGATACACTCTTGAAGTCATTCTGTTTCGCTCCATTCTCTCTACATGTCCGAACCACCTCAACAACCCTTCCTCACCCCTCTGGACAACAGTTTTGGTAATCCCGCACCTCCTCCTAACTTCCAAACTACGAATTCTCTGCATTATATTCACACCACACATTGCCCTCAGACATGACATCTCCACTGCCTCCAGCCTTCTCCTCGCTGCAACATTCATCACCCACGCTTCACACCCATATAAGAGCGTTGGTAAAACTATACTCTCATACATTCCCCTCTTTGCCTCCAAGGACAAAGTTCTTTGTCTCCACAGACTCCTAAGTGCACCACTCACTCTTTTTCCCTCATCAATTCTATGATTCACCTCATCTTTCATAGACCCATCCGCTGACACGTCCACTCCCAAATATCTGAATACGTTCACCTCCTCCATACTCTCTCCCTCCAATCTGATATTCAATCTTTCATCATCTAATCTTTTTGTTATCCTCATAACCTTACTCTTTCCTGTATTCACCTTTAATTTTCTTCTTTTGCACACCCTACCAAATTCATCCACCAATCTCTGCAGCTTCTCTTCAGAATCTCCCAAGAGCACAGTGTCATCAGCAAAGAGCAGCTGTGACAACTCCCACTTTGTGTGTGATTCTTTATCTTTTAACTCCACGCCTCTTGCCAAGACCCTCGCATTTACTTCTCTTACAACCCCATCTATAAATATATTAAACAACCACGGTGACATCACACATCCTTGTCTAAGGCCTACTTTTACTGGGAAAAAATTTCCCTCTTTCCTACATACTCTAACTTGAGCCTCACTATCCTCGTAAAAACTCTTCACTGCTTTCAGTAACCTACCTCCTACACCATACACTTGCAACATCTGCCACATTGCCCCCCTATCCACCCTGTCATACGCCTTTTCCAAATCCATAAATGCCACAAAGACCTCTTTAGCCTTATCTAAATACTGTTCACTTATATGTTTCACTGTAAACACCTGGTCCACACACCCCCTACCTTTCCTAAAGCCTCCTTGTTCATCTGCTATCCTATTCTCCGTCTTACTCTTAATTCTTTCAATTATAACTCTACCATACACTTTACCAGGTACACTCAACAGACTTATCCCCCTATAATTTTTGCACTCTCTTTTATCCCCTTTGCCTTTATACAAAGGAACTATGCATGCTCTCTGCCAATCCCTAGGTACCTTACCCTCTTCCATACATTTATTAAATAATTGCACCAACCACTCCAAAACTATATCCCCACCTGCTTTTAACATTTCTATCTTTATCCCATCAATCCCGGCTGCCTTACCCCCTTTCATTTTACCTACTGCCTCACGAACTTCCCCCACACTCACAACTGGCTCTTCCTCACTCCTACAAGATGTTATTCCTCCTTGCCCTATACACGAAATCACAGCTTCCCTATCTTCATCAACATTTAACAATTCCTCAAAATATTCCCTCCATCTTCCCAATACCTCTAACTCTCCATTTAATAACTCTCCTCTCCTATTTTTAACTGACAAATCCATTTGTTCTCTAGGCTTTCTTAACTTGTTAATCTCACTCCAAAACTTTTTCTTATTTTCAACAAAATTTGTTGATAACATCTCACCCACTCTCTCATTTGCTCTCTTTTTACATTGCTTCACCACTCTCTTAACCTCTCTCTTTTTCTCCATATACTCTTCCCTCCTTGCATCACTTCTACTTTGTAAAAACTTCTCATATGCTAACTTTTTCTCCCTTACTACTCTCTTTACATCATCATTCCACCAATCGCTCCTCTTCCCTCCTGCACCCACTTTCCTGTAACCACAAACTTCTGCTGAACACTCTAACACTACATTTTTAAACCTACCCCATACCTCTTCGACCCCATTGCCTATGCTCTCATTAGCCCATCTATCCTCCAATAGCTGTTTATATCTTACCCTAACTGCCTCCTCTTTTAGTTTATAAACCTTCACCTCTCTCTTCCCTGATGCTTCTATTCTCCTTGTATCCCATCTACCTTTTACTCTCAGTGTAGCTACAACTAGAAAGTGATCTGATATATCTGTGGCCCCTCTATAAACATGTACATCCTGAAGTCTACTCAACAGTCTTTTATCTACCAATACATAATCCAACAAACTACTGTCATTTCGCCCTACATCATATCGTGTATACTTATTTATCCTCTTTTTCTTAAAATATGTATTACCTATAACTAAACCCCTTTCTATACAAAGTTCAATCAAAGGGCTCCCATTATCATTTACACCTGGCACCCCAAACTTACCTACCACACCCTCTCTAAAAGTTTCTCCTACTTTAGCATTCAGGTCCCCTACCACAATTACTCTCTCACTTGGTTCAAAGGCTCCTATACATTCACTTAACATCTCCCAAAATCTCTCTCTCTCCTCTGCATTCCTCTCTTCTCCAGGTGCATACACGCTTATTATGACCCACTTCTCGCATCCAACCTTTACTTTAATCCACATAATTCTTGAATTTACACATTCATATTCTCTTTTCTCCTTCCATAACTGATCATTTAACATTACTGCTACACCTTCCTTTGCTCTAACTCTCTCAGATACTCCAGATTTAATCCCATTTATTTCCCCCCACTGAAACTCTCCTACCCCCTTCAGCTTTGTTTCGCTTAGAGCCAGGACATCCAACTTCTTTTCATTCATAACATCAGCAATCATCTGTTTCTTGTCATCCGCACTACATCCACGCACATTTAAGCATCCCAGTTTTATAAAGTTTTTCTTCTTCTCTTTTTTAGTAAATGTATACAGGAGAAGGGGTTACTAGCCCATTGCTCCCGGCATTTTAGTCGCCTCATACGACACGCATGGCTTACGGAGGAAAGATTCTTTTCCACTTCCCCATGGACAATAGAAGAAATAAAAAGAACAAGAGCTATTTAGAAAAAGGAGAAAAACCTAGATGTATGTATATATATATGCATGTGCGTGTCTGTGAAGTGTGACCAAAGTGTAAGTAGGAGAAGCAAGATATCCCTGTTATCTAGCGTGTTTATGAGACAGAAAAAGAAACCAGCAATCCTACCATCATGCAAAACAGTTACAGGTTTTTGTTTCACAGTCATTTGGCAGGACGGTAGTACTTCCCTGGGTGGTTGCTGTCTACCAACCTACTACCTAAGAATAATCACTAAATCCCATCCCTGGCAACAGCCCCCCCCACTCTTCATAGATCTAAACTTACTCCCTGTTCAGTACATCCACACTTACTACTGTGCAATCTACATCTACAGGACCTTAAATTCCAATATTAACCTTGACCTAAAATGATTTCTTGATAGTTGTGACAGAACCCACAGGCACAACACCAGACACAAACATCTCTATGACATTCCCCGTGTCTGACTAAACCTTTACAAAAATTCAATGTATGTCAAAGGCCCTAAAATCTGGAACACCCTACCTGAAAATTCCAAAACTACAGACACATTCATCACCTTCAAAACTACCATCAGAAAATATCTTATCTCCCTGATACACCCTGTCAACTAATAATACAAATACCACCTGGTGGTTCACACTTACACTCACTCACCCATTTGACCATAAACAGAAATATCAATCTCAATCTCAAAATAATGAATCTTAACTAGTCATAAGTTGGCCTGTGATACTCCAATACTGAAACTATGTACAGTGCCAAAACAAAAGCATTCACATTGCTAAACTCACAAACTAGTATTTAGTCACTTAGCCATAATACCAACTTATCTCATAATTTTGTAACATTTTAAACCTAAGATTTAATATAAGTCTGCCCGAAATGCCTAGCCATGCCAGGCGTTCTAGTGGTACACTCTGTAATTATTATTTTACTACATGTAAACCACACAATAACCAAATTCTGTAAACTCAGCATTGTAATACTTATAGAAAATAAAGTTTGAATTTGAATTTGAATTTGAATACAAATTGCCCTCGGACACGACATTTTGATGGACTCCAACTTCCTCCTTACTGCAACATTCACAACCAATGTTTCACACTCATGGTACACATTAATTCTCCACCAAAGGTTCATAAGTAGAACTAGGAACCAGTATCAAAAATTTTTATGTCTAAATTTATCCAGCCAATGACACATGGGGAAATGATGAGTCTCTAACAGACAAACATATGTTTCACATTAGTTATTACTACTGTAATATAACAATAGGAATAAAATAGTCCTCTTAAAATTAATACTATATTGCAAGTTAATTCTTCTTTCAACAAACTGGCTGTATCCCACTGAGACAGGGTGGCCAAAAAGAAAAACAAAAGTTTCTCCTTTTAAATTTAGTAATACATACAGTAGATGGGGGTTACATTAATTTACTAGGGGTTACATTAATTCCTTACCTGAAATATCTCCTGTTGTGTGATCATTAGGAAGTAGCGCATTGTCACTGCCAGTTCCATGTGTCCAGTCAAAGTTGTCGTCCTGTCTCTGAGTAAACCCACACAGATCATCTGCCTCAAAATCACATGTGACTGAAAGAAAACAAAATATTATAGTTTTGAGTGCACTGTTCTCAATGCATGTACTTATACATGTGCTTTAACCCTTTGACTGTTTCGGTCATATATATACGTCTTACGAGCCACCATGTTTGACATATATATACTCATAAATTCTAGCGGCTTCAAATCAAGCAGAAGAAAGCTGGTAGGCCCAAATGTGAGAGAATGGGTCTGTGTGGTCAGTGTGCACCACATAAAAAAAATTCTGCAGCAGACAGTGCATAATGAGAAAAAAAAAAAACTACGACTTTTTTTTTTAATTAAAATGACAACTTTGTGGCCAATTTTTGTATAATATTTATGGTTATATTCTCCTTTTCTTGGTCTTATTTGATAGAATAAAAAACATAGAAATAGAGGTGATTTTGTTTAGTTTTACTATGAAAAGAACTTTGAAATGGAGCTCAAAGTAGGGGAAATGTTTGATTTTTGCCAATGTTCAAAAGTAAACAAATGATGTCATTTTCCAGTAAATGTCCAAGTAGCCATTCTAATATGCATTCATGAATGGGTTGACATTATTTATACAATTATTACAATATTGCAGTAGTTTGCATAACAGTAAATCTTCTATTTTTTGTTGGAATAAAAATTCAAAATTGAAAGGAAGAGTAATATCAGAGGGGCCTGGAGACATGACTGATGAACAAAGAAAATGTTATATTAGAGCCAGGAATGTCTGCATTGTTCATTCTGGACCCTATTTTGAAATTGTCATATTTTTTAATTTTCGTGAAACTGGCCAAATTGCAAATTTCTGACCATGTTATCGAGTAGTTTAAATCAGTAAATAGGAAAGTTTCTTGTACTCAAACGATAGAAAAAATGGAGTTCTAAAGAAATAGCTATGAGTTTGGTCGACTGGAACAATGGAATTAGCCGAAAATAGGGCACAAAGTGGATGAAATCGCCGATTCGTAAATATCCCAGAGGTCGCTAACTTCGCGAGAGCGTAATTCCGTCAGTTTTCCATCAAATTTCGTTCTTTTGGTGTCATTACCATCGGGAAAAGATTCTCTATCATTTCATAAGAAATCTTTTTTTTTTTTTCAAAAATTTTTCGACACCAGGAGACACCTCAGGATTTGGGGTTGCGACAGTCAAGAGGTTAATAATGCTTAGTTTTGTAATCATTTATATATCAATATAAAAAAAAAACTTAGTTTCTGTATTATATCAATATTTAAATATGATTTAGTTATAATTAATTATATTTTGCTACTTATTATTTTCACTTCATTATTTTTTTAGTTAAATTTAATTAAGAAACTACATAGAATATAAAGTTTTAAGTGATAACATACAATTATTTGTTATTAATGGTTGAGCTTTAGTAGCTTGAATTAATACAAAGTAGCAACTACCACTCATCATAATTAACTATCACCCATTCATCATCAAGTTAACTATCATTTACCCTCATCAAAGTTAACTGTCACTCATCTTCGTCAAAGTTAACTGTCACACATCTCTATCAAGGTTAGCTGTCACTCATCTCCATCAACATTAACTGTCACTCAACCCCCATCAAAGTTAACTATCACTCATCTCCATCAAGGTTAACTATCATTCATTTCCATCAAGATTAACTGTCACTCATCTCCATCAAGGTTAATTATGTCTCGGCTAAACATTTACTATTGAATAATTCTCATCAATGTATACTATGACAGTCTTAACCAATGTATACTCCCACAGTTTTCATCACTATATTCTGTGACACATCTCTCATGACTGTATATTGTGACACAACTCTCTGACCAATGTTTACTGTTACAAAACTCTGACCGATGTATACTGTGAAACTCTGGCCACTGTGTACTGTGACAACTCTGGTGAATGCATATTGTGATAACTCTGACAAATTTATACTGTGACAACTCTGATCAATGTATACTATGGCAATTCTAAAAATGTATACTGTGACAACTCTGATCAATGTATACTGTGACACAGTTCTCAACAATGTGTAAAGAGTATGCAATCTGTGGTAAAAAGACACTTAAGATTATGATGTTTATTTTGACATGCACCTTTGATCATCCCAAAAAATGCCACACCCACATGACAGCAGGAGAGTGCAACTTCCCTTCTTGTAACAAATTTCACCCAGAAATGTGTCACTCATCAATCCATGAAAGAAAATGGTACAATGCATACTGCCAGGCACATCATCTAAAGTGGACTAGAAGACACAGACCAGCCAGACTATGGGAAACAAAAGAGAGGAGCCACAACCTCTCCAGGGACAGAGGTTTTTTAGGGTCACGAGGGAAAAAAGACGCAGGAAATGACAATAATTCTACACCACCTGAAAACATTTCTGGGGCAAAGGCACAGATATTGGCCTCTACTCCAGAACAACAGATATTAGAGCCAGCAAATAAAACCCCCCTAAATTCCACCAATACAATGACATTTGTCTTTTGCAAACATACAGGGTCTAAAGAAGTCAAAAAACAACAAAATTCATTACATCAAGGGAAACCTCATGGAGTTAAATGCAATGTTTGCAGCTTTCACAGAGACTCACATAAAGGATCATTATGACAACGAAATATGGATCCCAGGTTATAACCTGTTCCGGTGCGACAGACTAAACAGGCAACAAGGGGGAGTTGGCCTGTATGTCACAGAGTTGCTCATTTGCACAGAACTACTGAACACCTCAAATGATGTAGTTGAAGTTTTGGCGGTAAAGACTGAAAACCAAAACCTTGTCATTGTGGTAGTAAACAAACCTCCAGATGCAACTTCCCAGCAATTCCAGGAGCAGCTTGAGAAAATTGATCACTGTCTGGAAAATCTCCCAACTCCTGCCCCAAACATCTTACTACTAGGAGATTTCAACTTGAGACACCTGAAATGGAAGAGTATAGCAAACAATGTTTTAGCAGAGATCACCCCAGGAGGCAGCTCAGATGAAAACTCGCACACATAAGAACTATTAAATCTCTGCACCAAATTTACCTTAAGTCAGCAAATAGTAGAGCCTACAAGACTAGAAAATACGCTGGACCTCATCTTCATTAACACTGATGATCTGATATGTAATATAACTGTATCAAAGACCACAACATAACAGAGATACAGACCTGTATGCACAGGGCTCCGAACCAGCAAAATGTTAGCAGTCATAAAGCTCTCTTCACGAAATTCAATTTCAAGAACAAAAACACACAATGGGATCAAGTAAACCACGTCATAAATGGGGAGATATCCTAAACAACACGAATCCGAACATTTGCCTTGAAAAAATTAATTCTGTGGTTCTTGAGATTTGCTCAAGACACATTCCATTAAGAAAAAGAAAGAGATGTAAACTAGAAAAAGAGAGACGTTCCCTATACAGACGAAGGTGAAGAGTCACAGAGCTGCAGAGTGGGGCCAATATATCTGAAATACAAAGGGAGGCACTAGTCAATAAAATTGCAAATATTGAACTTAAGCTGAAGGAATCTTATAGGAGACAAGAATCACAGGAAGAACTAAAAGCCATAAAAGAAATTAAAAAAAAAAAAAAATTCTTCTCTTATGCCAAATCTAAGGGAAAAACAACATCAACTATTGGGCCCCTGCTTAGGCAGGATGGGACATACACAGATGATAGCCAAGAAATGAGCGAGATACTAAAGTTCCAATATGACTCAGAGTTCAGCAAGCCACTGCCCAGACTATGGGTCGTCAATCCAAATAAATTCTTTATGAATGAAACCCAAAATTTTGTCATCCCAAAAATCTCGGATATTATTCTAACTCCACAAGACTTTGAAGAAGCAATTAATGACATGCCCATGCACTCTGCCCCAGGCCCAGACTCGTGGAACTCCGTGTTCATCAAGAATTGCAAGAAGCCCCTATCGCATACCTTCAGCATTTTATGGAGAGGGAGCATGGACACGGGTCATCCCACACACACTAAAAAACAACAGACATAGCCCCACTCCACAAAGGTGGCAGTAAAGCAATTGCAAAGAACTACAGACTGATAGCACTAACATCCCATATCATAAAAATCTTTGAGAGGGTTCTAAGAAGCAAGATAGCCAACCACCTAGATTTTTTTTTTTTTTTTTTTTAACAAGTTGGTCGTCTCCCACCGAGGCAGGGTGACCCAAAAAAGAAAGAAAATCCCAAAAAGAAAATACTTTCATCATCATCCAACACTTTCACCTCACTCACACATAATCACTGTTTTTGCAGAGGTGCTCAGAACACAACAGCTTAGAAGCATATACCTATAAAGATACACAACATATCCTTCCAAACTGCCAATATCCCAAACCCCTCCTTTAGGGTGCAGGCATTGTACTTCCCATTTCCAGGACTCAAGTCCGGCTATATAAAAATAACCGGTTTCCCTGAATCCCTTCACTAAATATTACCCTACTCACACTCCAACAGATCGTCAGGTCTCAAATACCATTCGTCTCCATTCACTCCTATCTAACACGCTCATGCCCACTTGCTGGAAGTCCAGGCCCCTCGCCTACAACCCCTCCTTTACCCCCTCCCTCCAACCTTTTCAAGGACGACCCCTACCCCACCTTCCTTCCCCTACAGATTCATATGCTCTCCATGTCATTCTACTTTGATCCATTCTCTCTAAATGACCAAACCACCTCAACAACCCCTCTTCAGCACTCTGACTAATACTTTTATTAACTCCACACCTCCTAATTTCCACACTCCGAATTTTCTGCATATTATTTACACCACACATTGCCCTTAGACAGGACATCTCCACTGCCTCCAACCGTCTCCTCGCTGCTGCATTCATAACCCAAGCTTCATACCCATATAAGAGTGTTGGTACTACTATACTTTCATACATTCCTTTCTTTGCCTCCATAGATAACGTTTTTTGTCTCCAAATATACCTCAATGCGCCACTCACCTTTTTTCCCTCATCAATTCTATGATTAACCTCATCCTTCATAAATCCATCCGCCGACACGTCAACTCCCAAGTATCTGAAAACATTCACTTCTTCCATACTCCTCCTCCCCAATTTGATATCCAATTTTTCTTTATCTAAATCATTTGATACCCTCATCACCTTACTCTTTTCTATGTTCACTTTCAACTTTCTACCTTTACACACACCTAGATACCCATCAATTATACAATCCAGGGCAACATGGGTTTAGAACAGGTCGCTCCTGCCTGTCCCAGCTGCTGGACCACTATGACAAGGTCCTGGATGCTGTAGAGGATAAACAAAATACAGATGCAGTATACACAGACTTTGCAAAAGCTTTCGACAAGTGTGACTACAGTGTAATAGCACACAAAATGCATGATAAAGGAATAATGGGAAAAGTTGGTAGATGGATCTATAACTTCCTGACAAATAGAACACAGAGAGTAATAGTAAACAGAGTAAAGTCACAGGCAGCCATGGTAAAAAGCTCCGTTCCACAAGGCACAGTACTTGCTCCCATCCTATTCCTATTCCTCATTTCTGACATAGAGATGTAAGCCATAGCTCCATGTCTTCCTTTGTGGATGACACCCGGATTACCATGGCAGTGACCTCCATCAAAGACACTGCGAGACTCCAAGCAGACATCAACCAAATCTTAGAATGGGCCACTCAAAACAATATGAAGTTCAACGAGGAGAAATTTCAACTACTCAGATATGGGAAACTTGAAAAAATTAAAAATGTGTCAGTGTATACAACAAATTCTAACCATACAATAGAGCAGAAAAGTAATGTGAAGGAACTGGGAGTGATAATGTCAGAGGATCTCACCTTCAAAGACCACAACACTGTATCTACCTCATCCGCTAGGAAAATGATAGGATGGATAATGAGAACCTTCAAAAAAAGGGACACCAAGCCCATGATGATTCTCTTCAAATCACTTGTGCTCTCTAGGCTTGAATACTGCTGTACACTAATGGCCCCCTTAAAGGCTGGTGACATTGCAGACCTGAAGAGTGTACAAAGAACTTTCATGGCACACATAAGTACGATAAGGCACCTAAACTACTGGGAATGGTTGAAGGTCCTTGATCTGTATTCCCTGGAACACAAGTGAGAGATATACATGATAATATACACTTGGAAGGTCCTGGAAGGATTGGTACTAAACCTGCACATGAAAATCACTCTCTATGAAAGCAAAAGACTTGGCAGGAGATGCAACATTCCCCCAATGAAAAGCAGGGGCGCCACAGGTACACTGAGGGGGGTTACCAATAGACCCCTGGCTGTCTTCAAGAAGGCACTGGATAGGCACCTAAAGTCAGTACCTGACCAACTGGGCTGTGGTTCATACATCAGCTTGTATGTGGCCAGCTGTAACAGCCTGGTTGATCAGACCCTGATCCACCATGAGGTCTGGTCACAGACCAGGCCACGGGGGTGTTGACCCCCGAAACCCTCCCCAGGTAAACTCCAGGTAATATATAGTTGTACAGAGGAATATAATAGTTGGGTGTACATGCCAAAAGCCCCTTTGTATGCAGAGCATTTTGGGCAAACTTAAAGATTAACTTAAGATTAGGAAGGCAATAATAGTTCATATGGTTATTAGATGAGTTACAGTGAGTATAAGAGAACCGAATATTCTATCAGGTAATTCTACATGGCTATGATAAGTCTAGTAGAGAACTATTACAGTTCATAACATTACAGGAAGCACTTCAACACAAGTGGCTTTTGCAGGACTAAGGAAGCCACTTATAAAGATATGTTTCCTATAATGAATATCTAAAACTATAAATAAGTGCCTGATTCCATTGACTGTTTGTATTACCATAACACTTTCTGTATCCAATCTCTTACCAAACTGTGAAGGAGCTGGTGTAGTTGCTGGTAAACTGGTGCAGTCCTCATTAAAGTAACTGATATCATCAATAGCAATAAACTGATCTGATGTCACTTTTGTTGCATCAAATGTAATATAGAAGTTTTCTGGGCTGCTGATATTTAGCTGCAAATAACAATATAGAATCAATTTAGACTCTAGTTTTGACATGTTCAACAGTATTCTGTTATGAGCATTATTAAAAAATTACATAACTTTTAGGAGTGATATTATACTCATAATCTGAACTACACTTAACAAAATATAAACATTTTACCATGCTGTGAGTCCAATGTCTGACATTGACAGTATTGTCCAGGTTCAGAAGGTCAAACGGGTGATTATTATCATGAATCTTTACCTGAAATAAACACCATCACTTTTAATTCATTGACATCCATTGAATTATTGCCTATATGGTGTACCGAGGTATCAGTGGAGACAAAAAATATTATCCATGGAGGCAAAGAAGGGAATGTATGAAAGGATAGCAGTACCAACTCTCTAAGGGTGTGAAGCATGGGTTGGAAATGTTGCAGCATGGAGGAGGCTGAAGGCAGTGGAGATGTCATGTCTAAGGGTAAGTGTGTGGTATAAATATTACGCAAAGAATCCATAGTGTGGAAATTAGGAGGTGTGGAGTTACTAAAAGTATTATTCAGCAGACTGAGGGGGGGTTGTTGAGGTGGTTTGGTCATTTAGAAAGGATTGAGCAAAATAGGATGACTTGAAGGGGTATAAATCTCTAGTGGAGGGGAGGAGGAGTATGGGTTGTCCTAGGAAAGGATGGAGAGGGGGTAAAAGAGGTTTTGTGTGTAAGGGGCTTTGACATACAGCAGGAATGTGTGAGCATGTTAGATAGGAGTGGAGATAAATGGTTTTTCAGGACTTGACAAGCTGTTGGAGTGTGAACAGGGTAATATTTTGTGAAGGGATTCAGGGAAATCAGCTAGCTGGACTTGAGTCCTGGAGGTGGAAGCACAATGCCTGCACTTTAAAGGAGGAGCTTGGGATATCTGCTGTTTGGAGTGTCATCTGAACTGCCGTAAATGTGTGCCTCTGCAAAGACAGTGATTATGCGTGAATGATAACAGAAGCATTTTTCTTTTTTGGGCCACCCTGCCTCGGTGGGAGACGGCCAACTTGTTGAAAAATATATATATATATATATATATATATATATATATATATATATATATATATATATATATATATATATATAAATATATATGTATCAGGGGCAGCTCCAGAATTTCTATAAAGGAGGGACTTATGGGTGGCAGTCACACTGGAAGAGGTGGTACAGCTTGAAGTATACTTATTTGTACTACTTTTGTATTTAGGGAGCAGATGGAGATTGAGGGAGGTTCAAGCACCCTCCTTCTTGATGCCCCTCATTTCTGCCACTGGTATGAAATAAAGTTTGATTTGATTTGATTTAATTTGTGTATGTATGTATGCATGTATGTATGTATGTATGTATATATGTATATATGTATATCTGGTTAGACAAAGTAATATGAACATCTTGTTCTATAACTTTTTTATTTTCAAAATGGAGTTGGTCCTCCATTTACAGCTAAAACAGCACCAATTCATCAACGAATTGATTCATGTAGCATTTGAATAGCCTCCAGGGGAATTCTGAGCCATTCCCCAAGCGAAACATGCTCTAACTCTTCCAAAGACAAAGGAGGAAATTGGTTCCTGATTCGCTGTTCCAACTGACCCCACAGATGCTCAAGAATATTTGGATCTGGGAATTGTGGGGGCCAATCCAAGTGTTCAACTTCACCTTCATGTTCTTTATGCCAATTCTGAATACCTCTAGAGGTGTGAACTGGTGCATTATCGTCTTGGAAGATAGCGCAAAAGGGTACCAGTAATACATCTAGATAGGAAGGAATAACCAAAACCAAAATTTTTAAAGGGGTGGACCGGTAAGCTTCAGTCAGATGACCAAAAGCTCCAATGGAAGGTTATCTGACTAAGATCCATGTCAAAAAACACTTGTCCTGTTTCCAGACAAACCTTACCTAACCTAACCTACGTTTAGATCGATTCTTCAGTCATTTGACAGTTTGACAGTTTAATCAGCAGGTGTTCATTGTTATTTTGTCTAACCCCTGTATGTATGTATGCAGGTATGAAGCCAAAGAAAATTTATTTAATTTTCATATAGAGAATACAGAAGTTACAAATACAACTAGTTACAAAATAGTAGTTACAAAAAGGACAAGCTATTTGTTAATTCACTAATTATGCACAACATTTTTTGCATGCTAAAACTTATCATTAGGACATAAAATTAAGAAAATAAAATAAAAAAAAAGATAAAAAGTCAGATAAGGTTTGCATTGCCTGAAAGTTGAGATAAGGAAAGATAAGATTTTGCTGAGATTTTAACCTAGAAGGTTAACCACCAAGGATATCCCAACAGAGTCAGTGTGTCATTAGGGACTGTCTGTCTTATTTACATTAGGGTCCTTTAATCTTGTCCCCCAAGATGCATCCAACAACAGTGGGCTAACACCCAGGTACCTGCTTACTGTTAAGTGAACAGGGACAGCAGGATTATGGAAGTATGCCCAATGTTTAATCTCTGTTTGGGGATCAATCCCAGTTTCTCAGTGTGTGAGCTGTGGAGGAAGGGTAGGGGTCATCCTAGAAAAGGATGGAAGAAGGGGGTGAAAGAGGTTTTGTGTGCAAGGGGCTTGGATATACAGAGTATACAGAGTGTTAGACAGTAGTGAATGGAGATGAATGGTTTTTGGGACTTGACAAGCTGTTGGAGAGTGAGCAGGGTAATAAATATTTTGTGAAGGGATTCAGGGAAACTGGTTAGCCAAACTTGAGTCCTGGAGGTGGGAAGTACAATGCCTGCACTTTAAAGAATGGGGCTGGGATATTGGCTGTTTGGAGTGACATCTGAACTGTCGTATCTGGGCCCTTCTGCAAAGACAGTGATTATTTGTGAATGATGGTGGAAAGCATTGAATGATCAAATCAAATCAAGATCAAAAGTTTATTTCTTTACAAAGGTTACAATGTGTAATTACATTCCATAATTTGATTGGTTCAAAGAAAGCCACTATCATGCTGAGGCAAACTTAACCTAATACTTAAAGACTACTTAAATCTACACAGGTGAGGAGTGGCAGATTACAAATATTCAATATTTTACTCTAATATTAATATCAGGTGGTACAATTTATGACACAGACAATGGTTTAATAGTTAAGGGATAATAATATATTTGAGAGAGTTGCTTCAAATTTGATTAGAGATTAGCATAGTGTGGGTATGTTTGTTACTGAGAGATCAGATGATTTTTAAGTATAGTCCTAAACTGATTTGTGGGCAGGGGACCTCTTGCTGTTTCAGGTAAAGAGTTCTAGATCTTTGGGCCCTTAATGTGCATTGCATTTTTGCATAGTGTTAGACAGACATGAGGGATGTCAAAAGGTGTTTTGTGCCTCATGTTATGCCTGTGTGTTCTGTTGAAGCTGTCTAGGAGAAGTCTGAGTGGAAGGTTGATATTGGAGTTTAATGTTCTGTATATATAGTATGAACAATAATAAGAGTGTATACATATTTTGTATATTAAGTAAGTTCAAGCTCTTTGAAGAGTGGTGGGGTGTTATCTGGCACAGGAGTTTGTGATCATCCGCACAGCAGCTATTTGTTGGGTTATTAACCCCTTAGCTGTCCAAACGTAGATCTATGTTCTCCCGTTATTTTTTTTTAAATAAAGAGGACATTTTTTACATAAGGTAATGTAAAAAAAATTTTTAGAGTCAGTACTTATGGAGATATAAGGCCACAAAGTCAGCACTTGCTGCTCACCTGATGGCAACATGAAGTGCTGCTGCTTGCAGAAGTGTTGCCAATATAACTTTTTTCTCATTTTCTTTATTTATATAATTTTTATGTTCTGATAATTACAAATTGTATTAGTTTTTGTCATTTCACAGCCAATCTTTGTTCTGACACTAATATTAGGTACTGAAAAAGTACTCAAATAGTCTCAAACATAGTGTCAGGTGAACATTTTCACCTACTTTAGTCACATACCATTGCCTAGAAACATATAAAGTAGGACCCCACTTATAGGGCAGGCAAGGTTCCAAGCTACCGCCACAAAGCAGACATCCCCGGAAAGGAGAATGCCATTTTTTCTACTTATAAATACATATAAATGCCAAATAACAAATTTACACTAACAAACATTAAGCTAGCAATAGAACTAGGTATTAAAATACAATAAAAAGTAAAATACACACACAGTTCACTCATTATCTACCTCAAAATATTTGTAGTCTTAATGTAGGGCAAAAAGTGAGCAGTATTTATTGTAAGAAGTCAGGTGTGGGTAGATATGGTAGCCCTCCTGGCCACCCCACCCACACATACTATACTACAACACTTAAAGTGCCCTAGAGTGATAAAATGCACATACAGTACACTCATTACTTACCTTAAAATATTTGTAGTCTTAATGGTCTTAATGTAGGATGAGAGGTGAAAAATATTTATTTGTAGAAAGTCAGGTGTGGGAGGTAGGGTAGCCCGCCTGGCCGCCCCACCATGTAAACAAACAGATGAAGCATCTGGTCATGGCTCATATACATTCATACAAACACAGTACATTGTGTACAAGTTGTCTCCACAGTGGTACAGTATAATAAATAAAGACTAACACTTCCATTTTCACATAACATCATTTTTAGAAGAAATGATGCTCTGACAAGTTAGTACAGAATAAATAAACAATAACACTCCCATTCTCATGCAACACACCATTTTTAGAGTGAATGATGATACAGGAGACCATCATTTAACATGAGTTTATTTGGCACGATTTGGTTATAGCACAACTGAAAAATTGCAACACAATTTTATACACTTTGTAAAATTAATTTTACACGGTTTCGTTTGCGGGGGCGGAAAAAAATTCCCCAGCTCAGGCTGCCATCTTGTTGTGGGTCAGCAGGGGAGACCTGCCATTCCCTGTCACCCCTGACACTCCCACCACCACCATCCCAGCCTTCGGGAATAAGAGTTCAGTTCCACTTCTCTTCTACAACCTAGCTGTGTTTGTGAATTATGTTTTGATCTTTAATTACCATATCTTGTACCTGCCAAGCAATCATGGCACCCAGTAGGCATACCAGTGTTGCTGAATGTGGCAAGAAAAGGCATAAGCATTTAAGTCTTAGAATTAGCGAAGAAAATAGAGTTATTAGACAAGAGATAGCCTGACTTGACTGACTGACTGACTGACTTAAAGTTAGACTTTTTCATTGAAGAGGACCCCTGAAATAAAATAGAACAGAAATCTATTACAGAATTTATGCACACTCGAATAGAACCATCAACTTTAGTACCAGAACCTCTACCATCTACCTCAGTCCAGTAGGGCCACAGCATAACTTACCACTCTCCACAATCATCCACAAACACTGCTCAAAAATTCGATCGTTTACTTCAAACTTAAAATTGTTTCAATTTCATAAATGTATACAGTAGGGCCCCACTTACGCAGCGGGTTAGGTTCCAGGCTGTTGCCGGAAAGCAGACATCGCCGGAAGGCAGAACGTCATTTTTTCCATGTATAAATGCATATAAATGCCAGACAACAAGTTTACACTAAATTATATTAAGTTAGTAATAGAACTAGGCATTAAAAACACACAAAGTAAAATACATTCACAGTACATTCATTACTTATCTTAAAGAATTTGTAATCTTAATGTAGGGAGAGAGGTGAGTAGTACTTATTTGTAGGAAGTCAGGAACAGGTAGCCCAGGTGTAGGTAGCCCTGGCTCCCAGTCTCATACTTAATATACGATATTTAAAACATCCCAGAGAGGTAAAATACACATACAGTACACCCATTATTTACCTTAAAATATCTTCTTCTTTCAACGTACCAGCCGTATCCAACTGAGGTGGGGTGGCCCAAAAGAAAAAACTAAAGTTTCTCCTTTTAAATTTAGTAATATATACAAGAGAAGGGGTTACTAGCCCCTTGCTCCCGGCATTTTACTCGCCTCTTACGACATGCATGGCTTACAGAGGAAGAATTCTGTTCCACTTCCCCATGGAGATAAGAGGAAATAAACAAGAACAAGAATTAGAAAGAAAATGGAAGAAAACCCAGAGAGGTGTGTATACATATGCTTGTACACGTACGTGTAGTGTGACCTAAGTGTAAGTAGAAGTGGCAAGACGTACCTGTAATCTTGCATATTTATGAGACAGACAAAAGACACCAGCAACCCTACCATCATGTAAAACAATTACAGGCTTTCGTTTTACACTCACTTGGCAGGACGGTAGTACCTCCCTGGGCTGTTGCTGTCTACCAACCTACTACCTACAACCTTAAAATATGTGTAGTCTTAATATAGGAAGAGAGGTGAGTAGTATTTATTTGTAGGAAGTCAGTGTATGTAGCCGGTAGGTGTAGCCTGCCTGGGCTACACCTACAGGCTATCTACACTGTGGCCCAGAGCCATATTATTAACATCAATATACCTTGTTCACTGAATTTAATCATTTCTAACAACTACCTTTAGATGCCATCATAAACGAAGGGAGAAGTAATGAATAATTCATGCCAAAAATTGTAAACAAAAGCGAAGTGGGGGAGTGGCTTGGCCAAACGCAGATTCATACACGTTTTCTCTGATGGCTGAGCAGAGAAAACGTAATGTTGTTCCTCCACCCGGCTACCACACAGCTCTACAAGTATTATTATCAGAGCACATATAAAATATGCAATAAATGCCAGACAACAAGTTTACACTAACTTATATTAAGTTAGCAATATTATTATTATAATCAAGGGGGAAGTGCTAAACCCATAGGATTATACAGCACCTGGGGGGGATGTGGAAGGCATTCAGGGTTAATTCGGGGAACTGGAGCACAGATCCAATTCCCTAAATCAAAAGCCCCTCACCAACATCAAAGTTAGCAATAGAAATAGGTATTAAAAACACAATAAAAGGTAAGATACACACAGAGTACACTTATTACAGTGGACCCCTGACATTCAATATTAATTCGTTCCTGAGAGCCATCAAATGTCGAAAATATCGAAAGTCGAATTAATTTTCCCCATAAGAAATAATGGAAATCAAATTAATCCGTGCAAGACACCCAAAAGTATGAAAAAAAAAAAATTACCACATGAAATATTAAGTTTAATGCAATAGAATAATTACAATAACAACAATAACAATAGATTAATAACAATAGAATAATTGACACTTACCTTTAATGAAGATCTGGTGATGATTGATGGGATGGGAGGAGGGGAGAGTGTGGATGGTGTTAGTGTTTAGAAGGGGAATTCCCTTCTATTAGAACTTGAACTGGCAGCCTCACCATGCCTTACCACACTGTGTATGCCACTACGATTCTTAAATCTTTCAAATCAACCTTTGCTGGCCTTAAATTCACTCACATCACCACTAGTTGCAGGCAATTTCTTTACCAAATCATCATGCACTCCAACACATGCACTCCACTTTCATTTCAATAGTCATTAGCACCTTTTTTCTCGAAGGGTTGGCACTAGAAGCTTTCTTGTGGCCCATGGTTACTTATTTTACAGAAACAAGCACCAAAAACAGTGATAATATGGATAATATAGAATGTACCAAATGTATCCTTAGATGCGTGCACACTGGCTGGCTTGTAAACACTGGCAAACACGGGGCAGTTCAGGCCACATGTGGACACGTCTCGTATGAATTGTATCGAATGTTGGGTTTTCCATCAAATGTCGAGGCGAAATTTTTTGCATTAAAATGCATCGAATGTCGGATTTATCGAATGTCAGGGGTCCACTGTACTTACCTTAAAATATTAATATTAATGTGTGAGAGGTGAGTGGCAGGGTGTTTATTAAATAAAATCAGAATGGCACACCATCATCCTCTAACTTGGCACCTAAAGCAAGAGGCTTACAACTTCTTTTTTTATCACAGCTAACCTTAGGCGCCATTGTCAATGAGAGCCAACTAGTTAACGAAAGAGTAAACGAGAGAGAGAACATGATACAGAGTTGACACAATGTAAGAACACAAACTGAACAGGTAGTGGGCGATCACTTGGTCAGGCGAATATATGCGTATTAATATGTGTCTATTTCTAGTTCATTTGCGTACATTTGTAAGAGTTTGTAAAACATTTACCTCAATATTTTTTTATTATAATAATAATTACCTCACAATACAAATACTCTTATATTGTGTACAAGTTGTACAAGTTAGTACAGAATAAACAAACAGCAACATACCATTTTTAGAGTGAATGAAGATAATAATATTAATAATAATAATAATAATATCATTATTATTAATTATAATATTATTATTATTATTATAATAAAAAGCACTAAACCCACAAGGGTCGTGAATTGCTATATATAGAGTAAAGGCATACGAAAAGAATATTTTTCTACAGTTATCCCCCAGTTTGACAAGAGAAAACGTAATTCTTCCAACACTACCTACAGAGTTGCTTTGTAAACGAATCTCATAATTACGTCAATTTTTATTCTGTGAGTGTATGTATCATGCTTATATGCTATGTAACGGGTTTCATATATAATTTTGAGGAAAATACCATAGATGGATTAATGAAAATGCCTATAATAATGTAAAATAAGACATTTAGTGTGCCCAAGAGTGATTATTATTAAGTAGTATTGGCAGGAGGAAAGAGGAGTGATTGGTGGAATGATGAAGTAAAGGGTGTGATAAAAGAGAAAAAGGTAGCTTATGAGAGGTTTTTACAAAGCAGAAGTGTTATAAGAAGAGCAGAGTATATGGAGAGTAAAAGAAAGGTGAAGAGAGTAGTGAGCGAGTGCAAAAGGAGAGCAGATGATAGAGTGGGAGAGGCACTGTCAAGAAATTTTAATGAAAATAAGAAAAAATTTTGGAGTGAGTTAAACAAGTTAAGAAAGCCTAGGGAAAGTATGGATTTGTCAGTTAAAAACAGAGTAGGGGAGTTAGTATATGGGGAGAGGGAGGTATTAGGTAGATGGCGAGAATATTTTGAGGAACTTTTAAATGTTGAGGAAGAAAGGGAGACAGTAATTTCATGCACTGGCCAGAGAGGTATACCATCTTTTAGGAGTGAAGAAGAGCAGAATGTAAGTGTGGTGGAGGTACGTGAGTCATTACATAGAATGAAAGGGGGTAAAGCAGCTGGAACTGATGGGATCATGACAGAAATGTTAAAAGCAGGGGGGGGATACAGTGTTGGAGTGGCTGGTACTTTTGTTTAATAAATGTATGAAAGAGGGGAAGGTACCTAGGGATTGGCGGAGAGCATGTATAGTCCCTTTATATAAAGGGAAAGGGGACAAAAGAGATTGTAAAAATTATAGAGGAATAAGTTTACTGATTATACCAGGAAAAGTGTACGGTAGGGTTATAATTGAAAGAATTAGAGGTAAGACAGAATGTAGGATTGCGGATGAGCAAGGAGGTTTCAGAGTGGGTAGGGGATGTGTAGATCAAGTGTTTACATTGAAGCATATATGTCAACAGTATTTAGATAAAGGTAGGGAAGATTTTATTGCATTTATGGATTTAGAAAAGGCATATGATAGAGTGGATAGAGGAGCAATGTGGCAGATGTTGCAAGTATATGGAATAGGTGGTAAGTTACTAAATGCTGTAAAGAGTTTTTATGAGGATAGTGAGGCTCAGGTTAGGGTGTGTAGAAAAGAGGGAGACTACTTCCCGGTAAAAGTAGGTCTTAGACAGGGATGTGTAATGTCACCATGGTTGTTTAATATATTTATAGATGGGGTTGTAAAAGAAGTAAATGCTAGGGTGTTCAGGAGAGGGGTGGGATTAAATTATGGGGAATCAAATTCAAAATGGGAATTAACACAGTTACTTTTTGCTGATGATACTGTGCTTATGGGAGATTCTAAAGAAAAACTGCAAAGGTTAGTGGATGAGTTTGGGAATGTGTGTAAAGGTAGAAAGTTGAAAGTGAACATAGAAAAGAGTAAAGTGATGAGGGTATCAAATGATTTAGATAAAGAAAAATTGGATATCAAATTGGGGAGGAGGAGTATGGAAGAAGTGAATGTTTTCAGATACTTGGGAGTTGACGTGTTGGCGGATGGATTTATGAAGGATGAGGTTAATCATAGAATTGATGAGGGAAAAAAGGTGAGTGGTGCGTTGAGTTATATGTGGAGTCAAAAAACATTATCTATGGAGGCAAAGAAGGGAATGTATGAAAGTATAGTAGTACCAACACTCTTATATGGGTGTGAAGCTTGGGTGGTAAATGCAGCAGCGAGGAGACGGTTGGAGGCAGTGGAGATGTCCTGTCTAAGGGCAATGTGTGGTGTAAATATTATGCAGAAAATTCGGAGTGTGGAAATTAGGAAAAGGTGTGGAGTTAATAAAAGTATTAGTCAGAGGGCAGGAGAGGGGTTGTTGAGGTGGTTTGGTCATTTAGAGAGAATGGATCAAAGTAGAATGACATGGAAAGCATATAAATCTATAAGGTAAGGAAGGCGAGGTAGGGGTCATCCTCGAAAGGGTTGGAAAGAGGGGGTAAAGGAGGTTTTGTGGGCGAGGGGCTTGGACTTCCAGCAAGCGTGCATGAGCATGTTAGATAGGAGTGAATGGAGACGAATGGTACTTGGGACCTGAAGATCTGTTGGAGTGTGAGCAGGGTAATATTTAGTGAAGGGATTTAGGGAAACCGGTTATTTTCATATAGTTGGACTTGAGTCCTGGAAATGGGAAGTACAATGCCTGCACTTTAAAGGAGGGGTTTGGGATATTGGCAGTTTGGAGGGATATGCTGTGTATCTTTATACGTATATGCTTCTAAACTGTTGTATTCTGAGCACCTCTGCAAAAACAGTGATAATGTGTGAGTGTGGTGAAAGTGTTGAATGATGATGAAAGCATTTTCTTTTTGGGGATTTTCTTTCTTTTTTGGGTCACCCTGCCTCGGAGGGAGACAGCTGACTTGTTGAAAAAAAAAGTATTGGCGTCATGAGCAGAGAGAGACTTAGCAATTTTAATGTGCACCTGCACACCAGCACAGTGTGTAAGTATATTTAGGTACAGGTACACATAAGTATAATTATCAGAGTACATATAAAATATGCAGTAACTTTAAAACACTTGAAATTTTGGAAAATTTCCTGACATAATAGATGTGGTCATGGAGAATGTAAACAAACCAGGTGGGGGGGCGCCGTATTTGTAAGACCGCTTGCTGTATAGCAAATTTTGGTGATAATTTGACATTGCCATATTAGCGGAACACCGTAAGGCGAAACACCATAAAGCGGGGCCCTACTGTACTGTGCTTGAGGATTCCTCAACTATTTACTCATTACATCAAACTTCTAATTGTTTCAATTTCGTTGTTTTAAATTGTGCGAAATCGTAATACTGTATTTTTTATATACACTATATGAAAACTGTAATTATTCTCTACTGAACTTACTAAAGCCATATAATGTGAGCTAGTTGAATATTCAATTTTCTTCTATTCACTGTAACTCACCTAATGACCATATGTAAAATCATAGCACTGTTATTGCCTTACTAATCTTAAGTTAGTCTTAAGCTTGCCCGAAATGCTCTGCATATAAAGGGGCTTTTGGCATTTTCACCAAACTGTTACACTCCTTTGTACAAACATGCATCATGCTAAAATAAACTTGTTACTGTTATTGTTATGCAAAAGATATGTGATCCTGATAGCAGGTCCTTCATGTTCATTATTTGGGATTATGGTCTTTACTGTCATGGCTGTACTGAATGAGCTTCAGCTCCCTCAGAATGGTGATGGCATGTACAGACCAAACTAGAAATCATGGACAATTAGAATTAAACATGGGGCCATCAGAGAGAAGAGTGAACAGAATAAGCATGCCAGGGCAGTGAAGAAGGCTTTGACTTAGCATTAATGTCACTTCATGAAATTAGTAATCCATTACATACCATCCTGACCAACAGTATTCCTGATCTCATGCTTTCTCCATACTTGAGGTACCAGAAAGACAAACAGGCACTATCTTGGAATGGCACCTCTTCACTTATTAGCTGAGAAACACCACCTGAAAATTTCCTCTCATTATTATAATGCTATTTTTTATCTACCTTACTAGCCATTTCCCAGTAAGGCAGAACTTTTTTTAATTTTCATTAAAGGTTCTTTTTAATATATTTGATTACAATTTCAATAAACAGTACATATCCTGCTTAAAATTCTGACTGAATGCAAACTAATTTTAAAATGTGTAGCTTTAATTATTAAAATGCAATGTTAAATGTAATTTTTAATAGTAAATACACCTCAGAAATAATAATGTCTAACTTTAGCTTTTTACTTCCAAAACTGTTACTCATTTTCATCAACTTAAACTACAACTAGAATATGACAACAATAATAATATATCATACCAGTGACACCATCTACTGTGAAGTCAATATAAGCATAGAGCCCATCTTGAGATGTGTGATCAGTAAAAGGCCCAGACACTATATCTGGGTCAATGGTGAAGCCTTGTCCCACAAGCCATGGCAGAGTGCTCATAAACACATTACTCCAGCCACAAAGACTCTCATCAAAATCACAAGATAATATGTTGCTAGGACAGTGATCTGGAACAAGGCTGATGTCATCCAAGACCACAGAATTACCAAACTCTTCGGGATATTCAGCTTTAAATGCAAGCTGTATAGAATGAGAGGAAAAAATTTTGAGTAAAGATGGTTTAGATAAACAAAACCAATTAGTATTCTCTAGAGTAGGTTATAACGAAACATGGTAAAGACAGAATGAGATGAATCAGTTATTAACTAATGAATAATCTTATTTATAGTGTTTCAAATATAATATCTATTTAAATTATACATGAAAATTATAGTGTTTCAAATATAAGATCTATTAAATTATACATGAAACGAACCTTCAAAGCTCATTAAAAAAAAAAATATTAAAAAAACTGAACCATACCACACCTAAATTACTCACTTTGAATGTTCAATAATTTGAAAATATCTTCTTCTCTATATGATTATGCTCTCATTACTAACCTTCATAGTTCTGTTAACGTTGACATCTACTCGGCCTAGTGTCCAGCCGTTGATACGGTTTCCAGCGTGGCTCCATAATTCATTTTCATTTCCTTCTTCTCCAATTGCCAATAAGCCTATTGTGCTTAAACCTATATAAAAAAATAAATAAATAAATATACAAATATAAGGAAGTTGAAACTGAACACAGGAAAGAGCAAGGTGATGAGGGTAACAAATGAGTTAGGGAATGAGAGACTGGATATCAGACTGGAAGGAGGAAGTATGGAGGAATTGAATGTGTTCAGATATTTGGGAGTGGACTTGGTAGATGGGTATATGAAAGACAAGGTGAACCATAGACCTGATGAAGGAAAAAAGGTGGGTGGTGTACCGAAGTATCTACAGAGAGAAAAAAATGTTATCCATGGAGGAAGAGGGAAATGTATTAGTGTAAAGTGGTACCAACACTCATACATGGGTGTGAAGCATGTTGCAGCAAGGTGGAGGAGGTTGGAGGCAGTGGAGATGTCATGTCTAAGGGTAACGTGTGGCATAAATATCAGGCAGAGAATTCACAGTTAGGAGATTAGGAGGAGGTGAGGAGTTACTGAAAGTATTATTCAGAGGGCTGAAGAGGGGCTGTTGAGGTGGTTTGGTCATTTAGAGAGGATGGAGCAAAATAGGATTACTTGGATGGTGTAAAAATCTGTAGTGGAGGGAAGGGTAGGTAAGGATTGCCCTAGAAAAGGATGGAGGGGGAACAGGTTAAAATAGGTTTTGTGTGCAAGAGGCTTGGACATACAACAGGCATGTGTGAGCAAGTAAGATAGGAGTGAGTGAAGACGAAACGTTTTTGGGACTAGACGAGCTATTGGAGTGTGAGCAGGGTAATGTTTTGTGAAGGGATTTAGGGAAACCAGTTAGCTGGACTTCAGTCCTGGAGGTGGTAAATACAATGCTCACACTTTAAAGAAGGGGTTTGGGATATTGGCTGTTTGGAGTGACATCTGAACTGTCGTATTTGGCCACCTCTGCAAAGATAGTGATTGTGTGTGAATGATGGTGAAGGTATTGAATGATGGTGAAAGTGTTTCTTTTTTTGGGTCACCTTGCCTCAGAAAGAGATGGCCAATGTGTTGGAAAAAATATATACATATTTTCTTCTTTTTATCAACATGTTGGCCATCTCCCATCAAGGCAGTGACAAAAAAAAAAAAAAACTTACACCCTCATTCACACACATAATCAATATCTTTGCAGTGACATGCAGTTTGGATGTCACTCCAAACAGGACACATCCCAAATCCCACCTTTAAAGCGCAGACACTGTACTTCAGAGAGCAGGATTGTAGATGAGCAAGGAGGCTTTAGAATTGGTAGGGGATGTGTAGATCAGGTGTTTACAATGAAGCATATATGTGAACAGTATTTAGATAAAGGTAGGGAAGTTTTCATTGCATTTATGGATTTAGAAAAGGCAAATGATAGAGTGGATAGGAGAGCAATGTGGCAGATGTTGCAAGTGTATGGAATAGGCAACATCTAGTTATCTTGCTCATACACCAGGAAATCAGGTCTTGTTAGCCAGGAAAACTGTTTAACTGGACTTAAGTTTTGCAAATGAAAAGTACAGTGCCTGTACAGTGGAACCTCGACTTACGAGTGTCTCAACATATGAGTTTTTTGAGATACGAGCAGTCACTGTGTTGATATTTTTGCTCTGAGTTACGAGTGAACTTTCCCTTCAATCCACAACCCGCACACCGCTTGTTTATCCATGATTTAATGCTTTAATTTCATGGACATCATCATCCTATTCTTCTAAGCACTGTCCTTTGCACTTACTTTCTTAGGACCCATGGTTAGAAAAAACAAATTTGGCAAAATAACTCTACAAAATGCAAGCAAAACATGAGAGAAATGCTTCCACAGTGAGGTAAACAGTGCAATGAGTTGGCGGCATTCTGAAGCTCCTCGTTATTATTATTATTATTATTATTATTATTACAGCCTCTCCTCACTTAGCAATGTATTCGTTTACCAATGACTCGAACTTATGACAGGCTCTCTTCAGGTCGCTTGTTCTATCTAGACTGGAATACTGCTGCACACTAACAGCACCTTTCAAGGCAGGTGAAATTGCTGACCTAGAAAATGTACAGAGAACCTTCACGGCAAGCATAACAGAGATAAAACACCTCAATTACTGGGAATGCTTGAAGTTCCTGAACCTGTACTCCCTGGAATGCAGGTGGGAGAGATACATGATTATATACACCTGGAAAATCCTAGAGGGACTAGTACCGAACTTGCACACGAAAATCACTCACAATGAAAACAAAAGACTCGGCAGACGATGCAACATTCCCCCAGTGAAAAGCAGGGGTGTCACTAGCACGTTAAGAGACAATATAATAAGTGTCAGGGGCCCGAGACTGTTCAACTGCCTCCCAGCATACATAAGGGGATTACCAATAGACCCCTGGCTGTCTTCAAGCAGGCACTGGACAAGCACATAAAGTCGGTACTTGACCAGCTGGGCTGTGGCTCGTACGTTGGATTGCATGCAGCCAGCAGTAACAGCCTGGTTGATCAGGCTCTGATCCACCATGATGCCTGGTCACAGACCGGGCCGCGGGGGCGTTGACCCCCGGAACTCTCTCCAGGTAAACTCCAGTATGCATACCTAAATAATGTATATTAGAGCTGATTTTCTCTCTTCTGTTTATTACAATATACAGTACGAATGTTATAAATGGTGCAAAGGTGACATTAAAACAATATCAGAGGTAGTTGACACAAACCCACTACCATTATAGTATGCTCCTCACTTAGTGACGAATTTGTTTACCGACGTGGTCTTAGGAACGGAACTCCATCGTTAAATGAGGAGCGGCTGTATAATTATTATTTTTTTATTTTTTTTTTTCAACAAGTTGGCCGTCTCCCACCAAGGCAGGGTGACCCAAAAAAGAAAGAAAATCCCCAAAAAGAAAATACTTTCATCATCATTCAACACTTTCACCACACTCACACATTATCACTGCTTTTGCAGAGGTGCTCAGAATACAACAGCTTAGAAGCATATACGTATAAAGATACACAACATATCCCTCCAAACTGCCAATATCCCAAACCCCTCCTTTAAAGTGCAGGCATTGTACTTCCCATTTCCAGGACTCAAGTCCGACTATATGAACATAACCGGTTTCCCTGAATCCCTTCACTAAATATTACCCTGCTCACACTCCAACAGATCGTCAGGTCCCAAGTATCATTTGCCTCCATTCACTCCTATCTAACACGCTCATGCACGCTTGCTGGAAGTCTAAGCCCCTCGCCCACAAAACCTCCTTTACCCCCTCTTTCCAACCCTTTCGAGGATGACCCCTACCCCTCCTTCCTTCCCCTATAGATTTATATGCTTTCCATGTCATTCTACTTTGATCCATTCTCTCTAAATGACCAAACCACCTCAACAACCCCTCTTCTGCCCTCTGACTAATGCTTTTATTAACTCCACACCTTTTCCTAATTTCCACACTCCGAATTTTCTGCATAATATTTACACCACACATTGCCCTTAGACAGGACATCTCCACTGCCTCCAACCGTCTCCTCGCTGCTGCATTTACCACCCAAGCTTCACATCCATATAAGAGTGTTGTTACTACTATACTTTCATACATTCCCTTCTTTGCCTCCATAGATAACGTTTTTTGACTCCACATATACCTTAATGCACCACTCACCTCTTTTCCCTCATCAATTCTATGATTAACCTCATCCTTCATAAATCCATCCGCCGACACGTCAACTCCCAAGTATCTGAAAACATTCACTTCTTCCATACTCCTCCTCCCCAATTTGATATCCAATTTTTCTTTATCTAAATCATTTGATACCCTCATCACCTTACTCTTTTCTATGTTCACTTTCAACTTTTTACCTTTACACACATTCTCAAACTCATCCACTAACCTTTGCAATTTTTCTTTAGAATCTCCCATAAGCACAGTATCATCAGCAAAAAGTAACTGTGTCAATTCCCATTTTGAATTTGATTCCCCATAATTTAATCCCACCCCTCTCCCGAACACCCTAGCATTTACTTCTTTTACAACCCCATCTATAAATATATTAAACAACCATGGTGACATTACACATCCCTGTCTAAGACCTACTTTTACCGGAAGTATTCTCCCTCTCTTCTACACACCCTAACCTGAGCCTCACTATCCTCATAAAAGCTCTTTACAGCATATAGTAACTTACCACCTATTCCATATACTTGCAACATCTGCCACATTGCTCCTCTATCCACTCTATCATATGCCTTTTCTAAATCCATAAATGCAATAAAAACTTCCCTACCTTTATCTAAATACTGTTCACATATATACTTCAATGTAAACACTTGATCTACACATCCCCTACCCACTCTGAAGCCTCCCTGCTCATCTGCAATCCTACATTCTGTCTTACCTCTAATTCTTTCAATTATAACCCTACCGTATACTTTTCCTGGTATACTCAGTAAACTTATTCCTCTATAATTTTTACAATCTCTTTTGTCCCCTTTCCCTTTATATAAAGGGACTATACATGCTCTCCGCCAATCCCTAGGTACCTTCCCCTCTTTCATACATTTATTAAACAAAAGTACCAACCACTCCAACACTATATCCCCCCCTGCTTTTAACATTTCTGTCATGATCCCATCAGTTCCAGCTGCTTTACCCTCTTTCATTCTACGTAATGCCTCACGTACCTCCACCACACTTACATTCTGCTCTTCTTCACTCCTAAAAGATGGTATACCTCCCTGGCCAGTGCATGAAATTACCGCCCCCCTTTCTTCCTTAACATTTAAAAGTTCCTCAAAATATTCTCGCCATCTACCTAATACCTCCCTCTCCCCATCTACTAACTCCCCTAATCTGTTTTTAACTGACAAATCCATACTTTCCCTAGGCTTTCTTAACTTGTTTAACTCACTCCAAAATTTTTTCTTATTTTCATTAAAATTTCTTGACAGTGCCTCTCCCACTCTATCATCTGCTCTCCTTTTCCACTCTCTCACCACTCTCTTCACCTTTCTTTTACTCTCCATATACTCTGCTCTTCTTATAACACTTCTGCTTTGTAAAAACCTCTCGTAAGCTACCTTTTTCTCTTTTATCACACCCTTTACTTCATCATTCTACCAATCACTCCTCTTTCCTCCTGCCCCCACCCTCCTATAACCACAAACTTCTGCCCCACATTCTAATACTGCATTTTTAAAACTATTCCAACCCTCTTCAACCCCCCCACTACTCATCTTTGCACTAGCCCACCTTTCTGCCAATAGTCGCTTATATACTCTAACTGTATCTACAACTAAATAATGATCCGATATATCAGTTGCCCCTCTATAAACATGTACATCCTGGAGCCTACCCATCAACCTTTTATCCACCAATACATAATCTAACAAACTACTTTCATTACGTGCTACATCGTACCTTGTATATTTATTTATCCTCTTTTTCATAAAATATGTATTACTTATTACCAAATTTCTTTCTACACATAGCTCAATTAAAGGCTCCCCATTTACATTTACCCCTGGCACCCCAAATTTACCTACTACTCCCTCTATAACATTTTTACCCACTTTAGCATTGAAATCCCTTACCACCATTACTCTCACACTTGATTCAAAACTCCCCATGCATTCACTCAACATTTCCCAGAATTATTATTATTATTATTATTAATTTAGGGAACTAAAGCTTGCTCATTATTATTATTATTATTATTATTCGATCTGTGATGCCACAACATCAGCTGAGTGTGCACTTGTTTACATCTCCATGGAAGCATTTCTCTTGTTTTGCTTGTATTTTGTAGAGTTATTTTGCCAAATTTCTTTTTTCTAACCATGGGTCCTAAGAAAGTCAGTGCAAAGAACAGTGCTGAGAAGAAAAAGAGGATGATGTCCATGGAAGTAAATCAGGACATCATAGATAAACACAGGGAAGGTATGCGGGTTGTGGACTTGGCCAGACAGTACAAGCGTAGTACTTCTACCATATGTACAATACTAAAGCAGGAGGAGGAGTCGATAAAGGCTATAACGCCAGCCAAGGGCATTACAAATTGTAGCAATTAAGTTCAGCAATAAGGTGTAGCATTAAGAGTGTAGCAAGTAAATCAGTGAAAAGTGAAGTGAACAAAAAATATAAAATAAATTTTAACAGTTAAGTTCATTGATAAAGTGTAGAATTAAGAGTATAGCAAGTAAGTTATGCGATAGAAAAAGCACGAAACGAAACGAACTCCTCCAATCTCCTCTGCCTATCTTTGTTGTTGGGGTTTATAGGGCCACTGACAGCATACACCACTCTGCCTATCCCACCCTATCCCAGGTAAGTTTGTATGTACAATTTATACAACCAGTTTATTTATTTACATTCTCTATTATGTTTTTATACAATATTTCTTATTTATAAATACACTGTTTCAGTGTTTTCCTTATGAAACTAGTGATCTAGTGCAGTTAGCCTCACAAACTCTGTTTTCTCTTAAAAAGACCTCTGAAGGGAAAGCATGGGAAGCATGGTCAGTGTGGGAGCGGCAATGGCTGCCACCGCTCATCACATAATGACATATTTTATTAATTCTAGAGTATATATCATGTTTCTATGTTAGTTATAGTGTTTATTATGTCATATTAGATGAATTGTGATAGATAAATAAGCCGGAGAGTTAATATTAACGTCATATTGAAGTATTTTGTCCCGCCTCCTGAGAGCAGGAATTCCACTGGAATGGATTAATGGCACTTCAGTTAATTTAAATGAAAAAAACTAATTTGATATACAAGCAAATAGAGTTACAAGTTAGATTGCAAAATGAATTAAACTTATAAATTGAGGTTCCACTATATTTTGAAAGACTGCTGGTGAATTCTGCAGTTTGGTGGATAATGTGCGTGGCAATTTTTGTACACTTCTGAAAAGATGGTTAGGAAGTGAATTATGGTGAATGGGTTTTTTATTTCTTGAAAGGAAGGTCATCCTACCCTGGTGGAATATGGCTAAAATGTTTACAAAATGCAGAAAGTGAATAAGTTAGCAAGACTAAAAATGAAATAGGAGAGTTTTAAATTATTAAACTGCATGAAAACCTGAATCAGGTATAGTACAACAGAAGAACGGTGAGAGGCCATGTATTACTGAGAAAACTTATGCATGAGATAAGGAGCATGAAAAGAGACAAAAATCTCACTAATGGATTCACTTAGTAATGACTGAAGTGAATAGATGCGACATAACAGAGAATATGACAGTAGATATTTACTTTGTATATCACTAATGGATTCACAGGGATTCACTAATGGATTCACATCTATTCACTGTGAAGTGAATAGATGTGATAAAACAGAGAATATGACAGTAGATATTTACTTTGTAAGTGTTTGAATACAATAGGTACAGCATTAAGATGATTCATATTCCTGAGCAAAATTTCATCAACTTTATGACTTTTTACAATTGAGTACATTAAATTACAGATTATTTACAAACCTTCAATGTTATACCAAAATCTGAGGCACTGTTCACCACCACCTGCAGTTAAATATGGTCCAACTAATAAGCCATATCCTTCTGTGTGCAGTGAATCAGCCAACTGCGGGAACATGTAGTGTCCTGCAAAATAAGATTTAGTGTTAAAATTCTTTATTTTAATCATTAATAATTAGATCATACACTGTTTAAGAACCTGACTAGATGATCTATGTTCACTGTTATAGGTACCCTTTTCATTCTAGCTTCCAGTGAATGTTCAATCAATATAATTTAATCTGATTGCATCCTGGTATTAGAAAACCAAAGTGAGAGTAAAATAATTAAGGTTCTTGGAGGATGTCAGTTGTGAGTGAGTTTAATAATACTACTAACAAATCTAAAAGTAGCCTTCAGGACTCTCAACAAACAGTTATTCCACACCCTTCATACAACAAACATCAGGCCCATCTTGGTGTATACAACATCAGTAAGGAACCTGTACCTGAAAAAGCATGTTTAGAAACTGGGAAAAGAGCAGAATTATGCAAGAAGGCTTGTTCCTGAGCTAAAGGGTATAAGCTATGAAAAGAGGTTAATGTAGGTTAAGGTTGCTGGAGGATGTCAGTTGTGAGTGAGTTTAATAATACTACAGTGGAACCTCGACTTGAGAGTCTCCCAACATACGAGTTTTTCAAGATACGAGCCATCACTCGATCAATTTTTTGCTCTGAGTTACGAGCCAACACCTGAGTTACAATCGAGCCTCCCTCGCCTCCACCTCAACCCACAAACCATACTCCGCTTGTTTATTTATGATTTCATGCTTTAATTGCATGGAGATCATCCTCTTTTTCTTCTCAGCACTGTCCTTTGCACTTACTTTCTTAGAACCCATAGTTAGAAAAAAAAATTGGCAAAATAATTCCACAAAATGCAAGAAAATACAAGAGAAATGCTTCCACGGCGAGGTAAACAATGCACTGAGTTGGCGGCATTATGAAGCACCTAGTTATTATTTTTATTATTATTAGTATTAGATCTGTGATCCAGTTAACTAAATATATAGTAATAATAATAATAATAATAATAATAATAATAATAATAATAATAATAATAATAATAATAATAATAATACATATTAATAATAACGAGCAAGCCTCAGAACACTGCCAGTAGTTGGCGCAGTGAATGCCACAACATCAGTTTAGCAGTGCACGTGTTTACGTCACCATGGAAACATTTCTCGTGTTTTGCTTGCATTTTGTAGAGTTATTTTGCTAAATTTCTTTTTTCTAACCATGGGTCCTAAAAAAGTAAGTGCAAAGGACAGTGCTGAGAAGAAAAAGAGGATGATGTACATGGAAGTAAAGGAGGAAATCATAGATAAACACAAGGAAGGTGTGTAGCAATTAAGTTCAATGATAGTGTTGCAACTCCCAATCCTGAGGTGTCTCCTGGTGTCGCAAAATTTAAAAAAAAAAAAAAAAAAAAAATCTTATGAAATGATAGTGAATCTTTTCTCGATTGTAATGACACCAAGAAAACGAAATTTGATGGAAAACTGACGGAATTACGCTCTCACGAAGCTAGCAACCTCGGCGATATTTACAAATCGGTGATTTCGCCCAATTTAGAGCCCTATTTTTGGCTAATTTCATTGTTCCAGTTGACCAAACTCATAGCTATTTCTTTAGAATTCCATTTTTTCTATTGGTTGAGTACAAGAAACTGCCCATTTACCAATTTCAACTACCCAATAACGTGGTCAGAAATTGGCAATTTGGCCAATTTCACGAAAATTAAAAATATGACAATTTCAAAATAAGGTCCAGAATGAACAATGCAGACATTCCAGGCTCTAAAATAACATTTTCTTTGTTCATCAGTCATGTCTCCAGGCCCCTCTGATATTACTCTTGCTTTCTATTTTGAGTTTTTATTCAAACAAAAAATAGAAGATTTACTGTTATGCAGATTAATGCAATATTGTAATAATTGTATAAATAACATCAACCCATTCATGACTGCATATTAGAATGGCTAGTTGGACATTTATTGGACAATGACATCATTTGTTTACTTTTGAACATTGGCAAAAATCAAACATTTCCCCTACTTTGAGCTCCATTTCCATGTTCTTTTTATAGAAAAACCAACCAAAATCACCTTGATTTCTATAATATGTTTTCCGTTCTATCAAGTGAGACCAAGAAAACGAGAATACAACCATAAATACTATACAAAAATAGACCACAAATTTGGCATTTTAATTAAAAAAATGGTCGGAGTTTTTTTTTTCTCATTATGCACTGTGTGCTCCAGAATTTTTTTTATATTGTGCACACTGACCACACAGACCCATTCTCACACATGTGGGCCTACCAGCTTTCTCCTGCTTGATTTGAAGCAGCTAGAATTTGAGTATATATACGTCAAACACAGTACCTTGTAAGACGTATATATACGACCAAAACAGTCAAAGGGTTAAGAGTGTAGCAAGTAAGTTAAGCAATTAAGCTATAGAAAAAGCACGAAACGAAATGAACTCCTCCAATCTCTTCTGCCTATCTTTGTTGTTGGGGTTTATAGGGCCACTGACAGCATATGGCACTCTGTCTTTCCTACCCTCAACCTCCACCAGCATCTCTGCTCCCTGGTAAGTGTGTACGTACACTTTATATAACCAGCTTATTTCTTGACATTCTCTATCATGTTTCTATACAACATTTCTTATTTATAAATACAGTGTTTTCCTTATGAAACTAGTGATCTAGTGCAGTTAGTCTCACAAACTCTGTTTTCTCTTATAATAAGACCTCTGAAGGGGAAGCATGGTCAGAGCAGAAGCAGCTGACAACACTCAACACATAATGACATATTTCATTTATTCTAGAGTATATATCATGTTTCTATGTTATTTATATTGTTTATTATGTCATATTAGATGAATTGTGATAGAAAAATAAACCATAGAGTTGATATTAGGATCATATTGAAGTATTTTGTCCTGCCTCCCGAGAGCAGGAATTCCGCTGGAATGGATTAATGGCATTTCAGTTAATTTAAATGAGGAAAATTGGTTTGATACACAAGCAAACTGAGTTACGAGCTAGGTCACGGAACGGATTAAACCTGCAAGTTGAGGTTCCACTGTACTAACAAATCTAAGAGTAGCCTTTAGGACTCTCAACAAAGAGTTATTTCATGCCCTTTATACAACATATGTACATAAAGCCCAACTTGGTGTATGGAACCTGCACCTGAAAAACATGTTAAGAAACTGGAAAAAAAGCAGAAGTATGTAAGAAGGTTTGTTCCTGAGCTAAAGGGTATGAGCTATGAGAAGAGGTTAATGGAACTGAATTTAATAACATTGGAGGACAGAAGTACCCGAGAAGGCATGAAAACACCATACAAAATACCCAAGGGAATTGAAGATTTAAAGAGATTTAAAAATTTATTTATTTATTTGCAATGTTTACAATATGTGATTACAATTTTCATTTGTTAAGTACAAAGAAAGCCAATATTATGCTGGGGCACTTCAGGCAGGATAGGGTCAGATAGAGTTAATAGAGAATGGCTGACTGAGAGGTCAGAAACAGGAACTTCGGGACACAGCTAAAAGTTAAAAAATGCAGATGAGTTACAGGGATGCCAGGAAGAATTTCTTCAGTCTCAGAGCGGTAGTGAAGTGCAATGATCTTAAGGAAGTGACTGAGGCAGTTTAAATACATAGTTTTAAGAACAGGTACAATAGGGACAACAAGGCAAGTTAAGACAGGGTTGATCCACAGGAGCTGTGAATCAACCCCTGCAGCCACAAATATGTGAGTACAAGTTACTTATTAAGTAGCACCAAAAGTAAACAAGTACAGATAACAGCCCATGGAGTAGAGAATCTAATTTACAATATTTTATGGATGGGTTTATGAAGGATGAGGTTAACCATAGAATTAATGAAGGAAAAAAGGTGAGTGGTGCAATGAGGCATAAGTGGAGACAAAAAGAGTTATCTATGGAGGCAAAGAAAGGAATGTATGAAAGTACCAACTCTCTTATATGGGTGTGAAGCTTGGGTTGTAAATGCAGCAGCGAGGAGGCGGTTGGAGGGAGTGGAGATGTCCTGTCTAAGGGCAATGTGTGGTGTAAATATTATGCAGAAAATTTGGAGTGTGGAAATTAGGAGAAGGTGTAGAGTTAATAAAAGTATTAGTCAGATGGCTGAAGATGGGTTGTTGAGGTGGTTTGGTCATTTAGAGAGAATGGATCAAAGTAGAATGACATGGAAAGCATATAAACCTGTAGCAGAAGGAAGGTGGGGTAGGGGGTCGTCCTCGATAAGGTTGGAGGGAGGGGGTAAAGGAGGTTTTGTGGGCGAGGGGCTTGGACTTCCAGTAAACATGCGTGAGTGTGTTAGATAGGAGTGAATGGAGACGAATGGTATTTGAGACCTGACGGTCTGTTGGAGTGTGAGCAGGGTAATATTTAGTGAAGGGATTCAGGGAAACCGGTTATTTTTATATAGCCAGACTTAAGTCCTGGAAATGGGAAGTACAATGCCTGCACTTTAAAGGAGGGGTTTGGGATACTGGCAGTTTGGAGGGATATGTTGTGTATCTTTATGCTTCTAAACTGTTGTGTTCTGGGCACCTCTGAAAAAACAGTGATTATGTATGAGTGAGGTGAAAGTGTTGAATGATGATGAAAGTATTTCCTTTTTGGGGATTTTCTTCCTTTTTTGGATCACCTGGCCTCGGTGGGAGACGGCCAACTTGTTAAAAAAAAAAAAAAAAAAAAAAAAAACCAAGTAACAGAACTTTTATGGGGATACTCAGAAAATTTTCAATGTGTTTAACCCTTTCGTGGTCAATGCCATAGTACTAAGGCTTTGAGCTCAGGGTCCATGCCACAGAACTGTGTGATGAGCTCAGCTCACTCAGATAATCTGTGAGTGGTAAATTCTGTCCTAGATATGAGAGAATGGGTCTATGCAGAGAGAATGCACCATATAAAAGAAATCCTGCCCCACACAGTGCATGAATGGGAAAACAAAACTGTGACTATGTATAAGGCTTAAAACAGCAACTTTGTGTGTATTTTTCAATGGTTTTTATAATTTTCTCAGTTTCTTGGTTTCATTGGATAGAATGAAAGATATATATTACAGAAATAGAGATGATATTGATTGGTTTCAGGACTTGAAGTAGTTTGAAATTGAGCTCAAATTAGTAAAAATATTTGATTTTTGTCAACAGCCCAGAGAACACTAATCACATCACTCGCCTAATACGTGTCCAACTGGCTGGTCTAATATGCATTCATGAATGGGCTGACATTATTTTTACAATTATTATGATGTAGTAGTCTGCATAACAGTAAATCTTCTATTTTTTTGTGTGAATAAAAATTCAAAATAGAAAACAAGTGTAGTATAGGAGAGGCCTGGAGACATAACTAATGAACAGAGGAAGTGTTGTTTTAGTGCCATGAATGTCTACATTGTTCACTGTGGACCCTATTTTTAAATTGGCAGTTTTTTAATTTTGTGTGAAATTGGCCAAATTACTGATTTCTGATAACTTTATTGGATAGCTAAAATAGTTAAATGGACAGTTTCTTTTGTTCAGTTGATAGAACAGAAGGCATACAGGTTGGCCATCACTAATCCGGCATTATCTGGACCTGTAGGGTGACGGATTAGTTATTTTGCCAGATTACAGAGTGGTTCGGTTAGGTTATGCTTAACCCAACAGTGATATTTACGCATCAGTGATTTCACCCATTTTACGCCCTATTTTGGCCCATTCCATTGTTCCAGCCTACCAAACTCATAACTATTTTGCTAGTATTCCTTCTATTCTGTTGATTGAGTACAAGAAACCACCCATTTACCTATTTCAGCTACCCAATAAAGTGGTCAGAAATAGATAATTTGGACAATTTCACATATACTTCAAGAGATGCCAATTTCAAAACAGGGTCCAGAATAAACAATACAGACATTCCTGGCACTAAAATAATATTTTCTCTGTTCATCAGTCTTGTTTCCAGGCCCCTCTTGTATTACGCTTTCTTTCCATTTTGAATTTTTTTCAAACAAAAAATAGATTTACTGTTACGCAGACTACTGCATTATTGCAATAATTGTATAAATAATGCCAACCCATTCATGACTGCATATCAGACCAGCCAGTTGGATGTGTATTAGACGGTATGGTCATTTGTAAATAATGCCAACCCATTCATGACTGCATATCAGACTGGCCAGTTGGATGTGTATTAGACAGTAATGTCATTTGTTTACTCTTGAACATCAGCAAAAATCAAACATTTTCGTTACTTTGAGCTCAACTTCAAGAAACTTTCCATCATGAAACCATCAAAATCATATTTATTTCTGTAACATATTTTCTGTTCTATCAACTGAGACCAAAAAACAAGAATACAACTATAAAAACCATACGAAAATACACTGCAAACTTGCTGTTTTACACCAAAAACATGGTCGCAGTTTTATTATCATGCACTGCAGGAATTTTTTTATATAGTGCACACTTACCACACAGCCCTATCTACTTATATGTAGGCCCAAATTTACTGGTCACACCTTATCTAAGTGAGCTGAGCTCACAGCGACCAACAGTGGCTTCGAAGCCACCTTATCTTTTATGGACACTGTACAGTGTATGTGCTTAACATGAGAAGCATTTATTTTATTCATTGGAACCATGGCTAGGGCTAAAAGCAAGCAGGTTATAACAATAAATGGAGAAAAAGAAACTGGAATGACTTATGCAGCAAGTAGCGCCACCAAAGAGTAGCGGCAGGTTGGTGTGGCAACCCCGGAAATTTGAAATTATGGTAGCCGAAATTAGTGTCAAATTACTGATGGAACCAGAATACTGATTGTTGGATGGCCAACCTGTACTAGCAAAACAGCTAAGAGTTTGGTCGACTGAAAAAATTACATTACTTGAGTCCTATTTTACACTAATTGTCTAAAATAAGACTCAAATTGGGCAAAATCACTGGTTGATAAATATAACTTAGACTACTAACTTTGCAGTTCCATAGGTTTTCAATCAAATTTCATACTTTTGGTGTCATTACTTTCAAAAAAAGTTTTTCTATCATTTCATAAGTTTTTTTTTTTTTTTTGTATGGTTAGAACAAGTGAGAATAAGTTTCAGATTGGGGGTTTGGATCATGAAAACATTGAGCTTTAACCTAACAATACTACAGAAAGTTTTCATGAGCATTAAGTTATTTTTTTGCATTCTATTCTAATGTCTTCAAATATATTTTTTGGCAAGAAACTGCTTCTCCAATTCAATGGAATTTTTTTTTTTTTTTTCAACAAGTCGGCCGTCTCCCACCGAGGCAGGGGGGTAACCCAAAAAGAAAGAAAATCCCCAAAAAGAAAATGCTTTCAACATCATTCAACACGTTCACCTGACTCACACATAATCACTGTTTTTGCAGAGGTGCTCAGAACACAACAGTTTATAAGCATATACGTATAAAGATACACAACATATCCCTCCAAACTTAAAATATTTGGATAGTACAAGACATAAAATCTGCTTATAGATCATTTATCTAAGATGTCCTTTCTGTTACCCAAAACAGAGCCAATTAACCCTTTCAGGGTCCAAGGCCAAAATCAGAAGGGGTGCCCCAGTGTCCAAGAAATTTTGAAATAAAAAAAAAAAAAAAATTCTTACAAAATTAAAGAGTATATTTTTGTAAAGGTAATAAAACAAAAAAAAATTTCTGATCAGTACTTACCGAGATACAGTGGCGAGAAGTTGACCAAAAATGACTGGGTGGCAGCAACATCGACGATTTCCACAAACTCGCAATTCTTTATTTTACGTTTTTTATAGTTTTTTCTTTTCTTGGGGCCTGAGAGACCAATACTGTATATAATGTATATACATAAACTCGCTGTATTGAACACAATAACCACACTAAAGTTATTATCATAATATTGTATACCATTTTTGTTTATTACAATAAACATGCACACATCTTGTATCATACTAATGTTCTATCATATATTTACATATGTACAATCACTGGACATGTTTTTAGAATTGCTGCAGCTTGTGGAACTCCTTGAAACAAGGCACCATGCATAGAGGTACCTTACATTCCTCGCACATAAACAGAGTGTTTTTGTTGCCGTCGTTTTGTTTGTGCACAGAGAACACATCTCTTCTGAGCAAATTTCTTCTTAGTTGCAGGAAACTGTATTATGAAGTGATCACCTTCCCTCCTCAAACGCTTGGGTATATCCTGAGGAGTTCGAGGACGGTTTTGTATAGCAGGTGTTGTAACTTGGTATTTCATTATGAGTTGTCTGACAACAGACAAACAAAATTCACCATACAGTGGTCTGTTGCCAGTCTTCACTTGGTACACATTATATGCATTGAGCATTGAAATGTCCATGAGATGGAAGAAAAGTTTCATATACCATTTGTAACTCTTACAAACACAATCAACAAGGCCAATCTGCATGTCACATTTGTCAACCAAGCACATGTTTCGTGTATAATCAATCACTGTCACTGGTTTTCGAATATGTTCATTAGTCATTCAATCAACTTTGCCACTGTCTTGCATTTCCTTACGGTGAATGGTTGTCAACAGTGTGACATCTCGTTTGTCATGCCACCGTAATGCCATGATGTCATTGGCAGTAAACACCTGCACCTCATCACCATGAGTGCCTGCGTTGAACTTGGGCATATGTTTATTATTAGAACGCACTGTGCCATACACATCTGTCTTGTTCACTCGCAAGAAATCACTGAGTAAAGGGCTTGTGTACTAGATATCGGTATATAATGTATGCCCCTTACCAAGATAAGGCGCCATCATGCTTCTCACTACATCCCCTGAGATACCCAATAACATCCTGGTATCTTTCAATGTTTTACTTCCCGTGTATACAACAATATCCAATACCAGGCCACTGTCACAGTCACAGAGTACAAACAGTTTTATACCAAAGCGTTTCCTCTTGCTCGGTATATACTGTTTGAATAACAGTCTACCTTTGAGCAAAATCAAAGATTCGTCAATTACAAGGTTCTTAAATGGATAAAAGTACATGTTGAATTTTTATTTGAGATACATAAAAACATTTCTAATGTATAACCTGTCACTTCTGTCAGGCCTGGTTTTGTCAGAGAAGTGCAACATACATAACAATAAGATAAACCTGTTCACTGGTATGATTTCACTGAAGACCGGGGTACAAATTAGCTGATCTGTGGACCAGTATGATTTTATATTATGCTTATAGACATGAGGCATAAGCATTATTGTTGCAAAAAGCAAATACATTTCTGCAACAGTTGTTTCTTTCCACTGGTGTAGTCTTGACTGTGGTGATATGATCGTATTTGCCATGGTGTACTCAAAATACTTGTTACTTTCCCTGACAGTAGTTTCCATCAAGGGCTGGTCAAAGAATAGTTCAAAGAATTCCAGTTCATTGGCAGTGGTTCCAAGGGGACAAGTAGGTAGAATTCCACTTTGAGAGTCATCAAACTAGTGGGGCTTGGGAACAAAATTGGAATTTTGCTGCCAATCCCAGATACGGTTTGCTGGTGGATACTGGACATCACAGGCTGGTTGTGCTGGTAGTTGTGGTTGTGGTGGGCTGGTGGCTGACACTCCGCTTTGTCCTTGAACTGAGGAGTCAGCAGCGTGGGTCCCAGCCCGGGGCGGTGAGTCATGCATGGCCATGGCACTACCATCACCACTACCAACACCTACTGATGCCTGTGGTCTATCCATGCCAAGTGTAGCCACATCATCCTCACTTTCACTGTCTATTCCTGGTGTAGGGCCATGGGATGTACTCCGGGATGTACTCCATCCCCTGAGCACTGCATAGGGTACAATACCCGAGCGCATGTGGTGGCATATATACCGACGCTTCACTGGTGAATATGTTTCCTCACTATCACTACTCGAATGATCGTCAAGAGCAATAAAATCACAATCCACATCACTATCATCATTACTGAAGTCAGAGGCCTGGCCACGCAAAAATAATAGTTTTCTCTTGCGATGAGGTACAAATGACCGTGACTGAGGAGTGCCCACACCAGAGGTAGAAGGTTGAGGATCGTCAGGGTTTTCTGCACTATTATCAATATCCTGGTCATTCCTTTCGGTCACTAACTGATCAAAGCCAAAGAATTCGTCTTCATTTCCACTTCCATCAGAGTCAGAACTATCAGATAGGAAGAGGAGAGTCCCAATTTTCCTTGGAGTGAGAGCTGCCTTGCGACGAGGCATGGTGAACGAAGGTAACTGAGCCGGCATTCCCACAATGCTATGAGGGCACCTAGAATTTTTGTTTATGGCACACACACCATGCAGACCCATTCTCTCACATGTAGGTCCACCAGCCTTTTCACACTAAATTTGACGCCACTAGAATTTTGGTGTAGATCTACGGCTTGGATCCTGAGCGTACAGCCGTAGATCTACAGCACTGACCCTGAAAGGGTTAAAGACAACATAACATTTTCTAGAAAGAATTATATTTGAATTTTACCTCTCTGAGTATTGGTGGTATGGTCATAACCCATTGATTCTGACCCTTCTTCTGCTATGACTCTTGACCATGTTAGTGGATATTTGTCATCATTCTCCCAGCCACAGCTGTTTACTTCAAAGTCACAGTCTATTAGAGATGCTTCACATGGCCCAGTCCATATTTCCACATCATCAAAAGCAACTGTTCCTTCTGAGGCAGGATCCACAGTAACCTCCAGCTCCAGCTGCAAAGGTTACATGATTCAATATTAGTATTAAAGAGGAGTGGGGGGACACAGATGTTCAAGAGTGATCATCTTTAAAGTTTACAGATTTTTTTAATATAAAACAGCAAAAAAGCTTTGTTATATAACTAGCATGATTGAAGTCTGAGATAGAAATCATGAAAATAAGAGCACACATAGGTAGTAGGTTGGTAGACAACAACCACCCAGGGAGGTACTACCGTCCTGCCAGGTGACTGTGAAACAGAAACCTGTAACTGTTTTAAATGATGGTAGGACTGCTGGTGTCTTTTTTCTGTCTCATAAACACGCTGGATAACAGGTATATCTTGCTACTTCTACTTACACTTAGGTCACACTACACAGGCATGCACATGCATATATATACATACACACATCTAGGGTTTTTCTTCTTTTTCTTAATAGCTCTTGTTCTTGTTTTTTTTCTCTCTATTGTCCATGGGGAAGTGGAAAAGAATCTTTCCTCCGTAAGCCATGTGTGTTGTATGAGGCAACTAAAATGCCAGAAGCAATGGGCTAATAACCCCTTCTCCTGTACACATTTACTAAAAATGAGAAGAAGAAAAACTTTATAAAACTGGGATGCTTGAATGTGTGTGGATGATGAGAAAGAGATGATTGCTGATGTTATGAATGAAAAGAAGCTGGATGTCCTGGCCGCAAGCGAAACAAAGCTGAAGGGGGTAGGCGAGTTTCAGTGGGGAGAAAAAATGTTGAAGGACCAGTTATAGAAGGAGAAGAGGGAATATAAATGAGTAAATTCAAGGATTATGTGAATTAAAATAAGGGTCAGATGTGAAAAGTGGGTCATAATAAGCGTGTATGAACCTGGAGAAGAGAGGACTGCAGAGGAGAGAGAGAGAGAGAGAGAGAGATTTTGGGAGATATTAAGCTAATGTACAGGAACCTTTGAACCAAGTGAGAGAGTAAATGTGGTAGGGGATCTAAATGCTAAAGTAGGAGAAACATTTAGAGAGGGTGTGGTAGGTAAGTTTGGGGTGCCAGGTGTAAATAATAATGGGAGCCTTTGATTAAACTTTGTATAGAAAGGGGTTTAGTTATGGGTAATACGTATTTTAAGAAAAAAGAGGATAAATAAGTATACAAGATATGATGTAGGGTGTAATGACAGTAGTTTATTAGACAATGTATTGGTAGATAAAAGACTGTTGAGAAGACTAATAACATCTTACCCACTCTCTTATTTGCTCTCTTTTTACATTGCTTCACCACTCTCTTAACCTCTCTTTTTTTCTCCATATATTCTTCCCTCCTTTCATTACTTCTACTTTGTAAAAACCTCTCATATACTAACTTTTTCTGCCTTACTACTCTCTTTACATCATCATTCCACCAATCACTCTTCTTCCCTCCCACAGAGGGGCCACAGATATATCAGATCACTTTCCAGTTGTAGCTACAGTGAGAGTAAAAGGTAGATGGGATACAAGAAAAATAGAAGCAGCAAGTAAGAGAGAGGTGAAGGTGTATAAACTAAAAGAGGAGGCAGTTAGGGTAAGATATAAATGATTATTGGAGGATAGATGGGCTAGTGAGAGTATAAGCAATGGGGTCGAAGATGTATAGGGTAGGTTGAAGAATGCAGTGTTAGAGTGTTCAGCAGAAGTCTGTGGTTATAGGAAAGTGGGTGTGGGAGGGAAGAAGAGCGACTGGTGGAATGATGATGTAAAGAGAGTAGTAAGGGAGAAACAGTTAGCATATGAGAGGTTTTTACAAAGTAGAAGTATTGAAAGGAGGGAAGAGTATATGGAGAGAAAAAGAGAGGTTAAGAGAGTGGTGAAGCAATGTAAAAAGAGAGCAAATGAGAGAGTGGGTGAGATGTTATCAACAAATTTTGTTGAAAATAAGAAAAAGTTTTGGAGTGAGAGTAATAAGTTGAGGAAGTCTAGGGAACAAATGGATTTGACAGTCAAAAATAGGTGAGTAGAGCTATTAAATGGAGAGTTAGAGGTATCGGGAAGATGGAGGGAATATTTTGAGGAATTGTTAAATGTTGATGAAATTAGGGAAGTTGTGGTTTCATGTATAGAGCAAGGAGGAATAACATCTTGTAGGAGTGAGGAACAGCCAGTTGTGAGTGTGGGAGAAGTTTGTGAGGCAGTGGGTAGAATGAAAGGGGGTAAGGCAGTTGGGATTGATGGGATAAAGATAGAAATGCTAAAAGCAGGAGGGGATATAGTTTTTGAGTGGTTGGTGCTATTATTTAATAAATGTATGGAAGAGGGCAAGGTACCTAGGGAATGGCAGAGAGCATGCATAGTTCCTTTGTATAAAGGCAAAGGGGATAAAAGAGAGTGCAAAAATTATAGGGGAATAAGTCTGTTGAATATACCTGGTAAAGTGTATGGTAGAGTTATTATTGAAAGAATTAAGAGTAAGAAGGAGAGTAGGAAAGCAGATGAACAAGGAGGCTTTAGGAAAAGTAGGGGGTGTGTGGACCATGTGTTCACAGTGAAACATATAGGTGAACAGTATTTAGATAAGGGTAAAGAGGTTTTGTGGCATTTATGGATTTGGAAAAGGCATATGACAGGGTGGATAAGGGAACAATGTGGCAGATGTTGCAGGCGTATGGTATAGGAGGTAGGTTACTGAACACAGTGAAGAGTTTTTACGAGGATAGTTCAGGTTAGAGTATGTAGGAGAGAGGGAGATTATTTCCCAGTAAAAGTAGGCCTTAGACAAGGATGTGTGCTGTCACCATGGTTGTTCAATACATTTATAGCTGGGGTTGTAAGAGAAATGAATGCGAGGGTCTTGGCAAGAGGTGTTGAGTTAAAAGATAAAGAATCAAACACAAAGTGGGAGTTGTCACAGTTGCTCTTTGCTGATGACACTGTGCTTTTGGGAGATTTTGAAGAGAAGTTGTAGAGGTTGGTGGATGAATTTGGTAGGGTAGTAGGTTGGTAGACAGCAACCACCCAGGGAAGTACTACCGTCCTGCCAGATGACTGTGAAACAAAAACCTGTAACTGTTTTGCATGATGGTAGGATTGCTGGTTTTCTTTTTCTGTCTCATAAACACGCTAGATAACAGGGATATCTTGCTACTCCTACTTACACTTTGGTCACACTTCACAGACACGCACATGCATATATATATATACATACATCTAGGTTTTTCTCCTTATTCTAAATAGCTCTTGTTCTTTTTTTATTTCTTCTATTGTCCATGGGGAAGTGGAAAAGAATCTTTCCTCCGTAAGCCATGCGTGTCGTATGAGGCGACTAAAATGCCGGGAGCAATGGGCTAGTAACCCCTTCTCCTGTATACATTTACTAAAAAAGAGAAGAAGAAAAACTTTATAAAACTGGGTTGTTTAAATGTGCGTGGATGTAGTGCGGATGACAAGAAACAGATGATTGCTGATGTTATGAATGAAAAGAAGTTGGATGTCCTGGCTCTAAGCGAAACAAAGCTGAAGGGGGTAGGAGAGTTTCAGTGGGGGGAAATAAATGGGATTAAATCTGGAGTATCTGAGAGAGTTAGAGCAAAGGAAGGGGTAGCAGTAATGTTAAATGATCAGTTATGGAAGGAGAAAAGAGAATATGAATGTGTAAATTCGAGAATTATGTGGATTAAAGTAAAGGTTGGATGCGAGAAGTGGGTCATAATAAGCGTGTATGCACCTGGAGAAGAGAGGAATGCAGAGGAGAGAGAGAGATTTTGGGAGATGTTAAGTGAATGTATAGGAGCCTTTGAACCAAGTGAGAGAGTAATTGTGGTAGGGGACCTGAATGCTAAAGTAGGAGAAACTTTTAGAGAGGGTGTGGTAGGTAAGTTTGGGGTGCCAGGTGTAAATGATAATGGGAGCCCTTTGATTGAACTTTGTATAGAAAGGGGTTTAGTTATAGGTAATACATATTTTAAGAAAAAGAGGATAAATAAGTATACACGATATGATGTAGGGCGAAATGACAGTAGTTTGTTGGATTATGTATTAGTAGATAAAAGACTGTTGAGTAGACTTCAGGATGTACATGTTTATCGAGGGGCCACAGATATATCAGATCACTTTCTAGTTGTAGCTACACTGAGAGTAAAAGGTAGATGGGATACAAGGAGAATAGAAGCATCAGGGAAGAGAGAGGTGAAGGTTTATAAACTAAAAGAGGAGGCAGTTAGGGTAAGATATAAACAGCTATTGGAGGATAGATGGGCTAATGAGAGCATAGACAATGGGGTCGAAGAGGAATGGGGTAGGTTTAAAAATGTAGTGTTAGAGTGTTCAGCAGAAGTTTGTGGTTACAGGAAAGTGGGTGCAGGAGGGAAGAGGAGCGATTGGTGGAATGATGATGTAAAGAGAGTAGTAAGGGAGAAAAAGTTAGCATATGAGAAGTTTTTACAAAGTAGAAGTGATGCAAGGAGGGAAGAGTATATGGAGAAAAAGAGAGAGGTTAAGAGAGTGGTGAAGCAATGTAAAAAGAGAGCAAATGAGAGAGTGGGTGAGCTGTTATCAACAAATTTTGTTGAAAATAAGAAAAAGTTTTGGAGTGAGATTAACAAGTTAAGGAAGCCTAGAGAACAAATGGATTTGTCAGTTAAAAATAGGAGAGGAGAGTTATTAAATGGAGAGTTAGAGGTATTGGGAAGATGGAGGGAATATTTTGAGGAATTGTTAAATGTTGATGAAGATAGGGAAGCTGTGATTTCGTGTATAGGGCAAGGAGGAATAACATCTTGTAGGAGTGAGGAAGAGCCAGTTGTGAGTGTGGGGGAAGTTCGTGAGGCAGTAGGTAAAATGAAAGGGGGTAAGGCAGCCGGGATTGATGGGATAAAGATAGAAATGTTAAAAGCAGGTGGGGATATAGTTTTGGAGTGGTTGGTGCAATTATTTAATAAATGTATGGAAGAGGGTAAGGTACCTAGGGATTGGCAGAGAGCATGCATAGTTCCTTTGTATAAAGGCAAAGGGGATAAAAGAGAGTGCAAAAATTATAGGGGGATAAGTCTGTTGAGTGTACCTGGTAAAGTGTATGGTAGAGTTATAATTGAAAGAATTAAGAGTAAGACGGAGAATAGGATAGCAGATGAACAAGGAGGCTTTAGGAAAGGTAGGGGGTGTGTGGACCAGGTGTTTACAGTGAAACATATAAGTGAACAGTATTTAGATAAGGCTAAAGAGGTCTTTGTGGCATTTATGGATTTGGAAAAGGCGTATGACAGGGTGGATAGGGGGGCAATGTGGCAGATGTTGCAAGTGTATGGTGTAGGAGGTAGGTTACTGAAAGCAGTGAAGAGTTTTTACGAGGATAGTGAGGCTCAAGTTAGAGTATGTAGAAAAGAGGGAAATTTTTTCCCAGTAAAAGTAGGCCTTAGACAAGGATGTGTGATGTCACCGTGGTTGTTTAATATATTTATAGATGGGGTTGTAAGAGAAGTAAATGCGAGGGTCTTGGCAAGAGGCGTGGAGTTAAAAGATAAAGAATCACACACAGGGTGGGAGTTGTCACAGCTGCTCTTTGCTGATGACACTGTGCTCTTGGGAGATTCTGAAGAGAAGCTGCAGAGATTGGTGGATGAATTTGGTAGGGTGTGCAAAAGAAGAAAATTAAAGGTGAATACAGGAAAGAGTAAGGTTATGAGGATAACAAAAAGATTAGGTGATGAAAGATTGAATATCAGATTGGAGGGAGAGAGTATGGAGGAGGTGAACGTATTCAGATATTTGGGAGTGGACGTGTCAGCGGATGGGTCTATGAAAGATGAGGTGAATCATAGAATTGATGAGGGAAAAAGAGTGAGTGGTGCACTTAGGAGTCTGTGGAGACAGAGAACTTTGTCCTTGGAGGCAAAGAGGGGAATGTATGAGAGTATAGTTTTACCAACGCTCTTATATGGGTGTGAAGCATGGGTGATGAATGTTGCAGCGAGGAGAAGGCTGGAGGCAGTGGAGATGTCATGTCTGAGGGCAATGTGTGGTGTGAATATAATGCAGAGAATTCGTAGTTTGGAAGTTAGGAGGAGGTGCGGGATTACCAAAACTGTTGTCCAGAGGGCTGAGGAAGGGTTGTTGAGGTGGTTCGGACATGTAGAGAGAATGGAGCGAAACAGAATAACTTCAAGAGTGTATCAGTCTGTAGTGGAAGGAAGGCGGGGTAGGGGTCGGCCTAGGAAGGGTTGGAGGGAGGGGGTAAAGGAGGTTTTGTGTGCGAGGGGCTTGGACTTCCAGCAGGCATGCGTGAGCGTGTTTGATAGGAGTGAATGGAGACAAATGGTTTTTAATACTTGACGTGCTGTTGGAGTGTGAGCAAAGTAACATTTATGAAGGGATTCAGGGAAACCGGCAGGCCGGACTTGAGTCCTGGAGATGGGAAGTACAGTGCCTGCACTCTGAAGGAGGGGTGTTAATGTTGCAGTTTAAAAACTGTAGTGTAAAGCACCCTTCTGGCAAGACAGTGATGGAGTGAATGATGGTGAAAGTTTTTCTTTTTCGGGCCACCCTGCCTTGGTGGGAATCGGCCAGTGTGATAATAATAAAAAAAAATAATAATGTAAAAGAAGAAAATTAAAAGTGAATATATGAAAGAGTAAAGTTATGAGGATAACAAAAAGATTAGGTGACAAAAGATTGTATATCAGATTGGAGGGAGAGAGTATGGAGGAGGTGAATATAATCAGATATTTAGGAGTGGATGTGTTAGCAGATGGGTCTATGAAGGATGAGTTGAATCATATAATTGATGTGGGGAAAAGGGTAAGTGGTGCACTTAGGAGTCTGTGGAAACAAAGAACTTTGTCCATGGAAGCAAAGATGAGAATGCATGAGAGTATAGTTGTACCAACACTCTTGTATGGGTGTGAAGCATGGGTGATGAATGTTGCAACAAGGAGAAGGCTGGAGACAGTGGAGACGTTATGTCTGAGGGCAATGAGTGTGTGAATATAATGCAGAGAATTCGTAGTTTGGAAATTAGGAGGTGTGGGATTACTAAAACTATTATCCAGAGAGCTGAGGAGGGGTTGTTGAGGTGGTTTGGACATGAAGACAGAATGGAACAAAACAGAATGACTTTGAGAGTGTATAAATCTGTAGTGGAGGGAAGGCGGGGTAGGGGTCGGCCTAGGAAGGGCTGGAGGGAAGGGGTAAAGGAGGTTTTGTGTGCGAGGGCTCGGACTTCCAGCATGTGTGAGCGTATCTGATAGGAGTGAATGGAGACAAATGGTTTTTAATACTTGATGTGCTGTTGGAGTGTGAGCAAAGTAACATTTATGAAGGGATTCAGGGAAATCGGCAAGCCGGACTTGAGTCCTGGAGATGGGAAGTACAGTGTTCACACTCTGAAGGAGGGGTGAGATATGATAAGATAAGATTTCATTTGGATTTTTAACCCCGGAGGGTTAGCCACCCAGGATAACCCAAGAAAGTCAGTGCATCATCGAGGACTGTCCAACTTATGTCCTCAATCTTGTCCCCCAGGATGTGGCCCACACCAGTCGACTAACACCCAGGTACCTATTTGCTGCTAGGTGGACAGGACAACAAGTGTAAGGAAACGTGTTGAAATGTTTCCACCCACCGGGAATCGAACCCGGGCCCTCCGTGTGTGAAGCGGGAGCTTTAGCCACCAAGCCACTCGGCCACCTAATGTGTTAATGTTGCAGTTTTAAAACTGTAGTGTAAAGCACCCATCTGGCAAGACAGTGATGGAGTGAATGATGGTGAAAGTTTTTCTTTTTCAGGCCACCCTGCCTTGATGGGAATCGGCCAGTGTGATAAAAAAAAAAAAAAAAGAGCACATCTGAAATACTGTTGATTCTCATGAAACACATCCTTGCAGCATATCTTCAACAAAATACCAATTCCAAATTGCATGAGGAAAAAAATACAGCATGCTGTAGCATGCCATAAATTTGGATAAAAGTTAACATCAGTTCATGATGCATGGAAAATCCCGGTAGAACATGCCATGGAATACAGTATTTCCTCTCTGTTCTGTGGTTTGCTTGTTAGTTCATGGGCAAGTCCATTGTTTTTAGGGAAAGTCCTAGTGTTATCCTATGATGTAAACAACACTCACACATCAATTGCCATGTGAAAGCTTACCATACCTTACTCAATCATGTGTTATTTAAGTGATTTTGGAGCTTGCCATCCCATCTTGTCTCTGGATATTAACCATGGCACCCAAGAGAAATACTAGTGATGCAGGAGGTGCAAACAGGAAAATTAAACATGAAACTGAGAGTGTACAGTGAACATGGGAGGTGGAGAGGGATAGAAATCTATAATTACATATATTTAAAGCCAAGAAAGTTTCCAAAACAATAGGCATCCATTCCAAGATACTATACTATGTACCCCAAATAGCAGTACTTACACTATATCACTCTCTCATCTACCCTTGCCTCACTTATGGTATTTGTGCTTGGGGATCCACTGTGACTAATCACTTTAAACCATTACTAACCCAACAAAACATTGCTCTATGAATTATCACCAATTCCTGTGCCAGACAACACACCCCTCTGCTCTTCAAGTTTGAATTTACTTAACATACAAAATATGCACTCATATAAGAGTATTGGTAACACTATACTCTCGTACATTCCCTTCTTTGCCTCCATGGATAATGTTTTTTTGTCTCCACAGATAAATAACAAAAAGGCACAATACCGTGACTGGAACAATACACAAATAACCCGCACATAAAAGAGAGAAGCTTCTCCACAGATACTCAACACACCACTCGCTTTTTTCCTTCATCAATTCTATGGTTAACTTCATCCTTCATAAACCCATCTGCTGACAAGTCAACTCCCAAATATCTGAACACATTCACCTCTTCCATACTCCTTCCCTCCATTGTGATTTCCAATTTTTCTTTATCTAAATCATTTGATACCCTCGTCACCTTACTCTTATCTATGTTCACTTTCACCCTCCTAGACTCATCCACTAACCTTTGCAACTTTTCTTTAGAATCTCCCATATACATGTACTTATTGTTATGCAGTGTGCTGCATTTAAAAATATTATATAAAAAAATGCTCCATATATAATGTCATTTTCCGGGTATTATTCTGAAACCGGACATATATTATTCCTGGCCAGCCAGGTAGGCAGGCAGGAACAGGAGAGATGTTTGTGGAGTTAGTACGAGAAGGGCAGTGACAAGGAGGAGTCATCATGGTTTGGGCATTGGTGTGAGTAGGTGGTTTGGCGAGTTTTTTTTTGTGTGTATACTATAGGTTATTCTATTAGCGTTTAAGTGCTCTCATGTATACCTGTAAGGCCCTTGTATGCAGAGGCCTGTTTAAGTTTTGGGAGAGTACTGTAGGGTGTTTTTGCCTGCTGGTAGACAGCCGGCAGAATGGGGGGTGTGTCATGAAGCCTCCCTGTTTATAAATGTTCATATATTGTTTACTCACTAGGGTTATTTTATTAGTGTTTAAGTGCTCTCATGTTTACCTGTAAGGCCCTTGTATGCAGAGGCCTGTTTAAGTTTTGGGAGAGTACTGTATGGTGTTTCTGCCTGTTGGTAGACAGACCAGCAGAAGGAGGGGGGCGGAGGTTATGGATCCTCCCTGTTATTAAAAGTTTATAGTATATTGTTTACTCACTAGTAGCAGTGTGCTAGTGAGCTACAGTGAACTGGAGTGTGGTGGTGATGGTTGCTTATGGAAGATTCTAAAGAAAAATTGCAAAGGTCAGTGGATGAGTTTGGGAGTATGTGTAAAGGTAGAAAGTTGAAAGTGAACATAGAAAAGAGTAAGTGATGAGGGTATCAAATGATTTAGATAAAGAAAAATTGGATATTTAATTAGGGAGGAGGAGTATGGAAGAAGCGAATGTTTTCAGATACAGTGGACCCCCGGTTTATGATATTATTTCATCCCAGAAGTATGTTCAGGTGCCAGTACTGAACAAAATTGTTCCCATAAGGAATATTGTGATTTAGATTAGTCCATTTCAGACCCCCAAACATACACGTACAAACGCATTTACATAAATACACTTACATAATTGGTCGCATTGGGAGGTGATCGTAAAGCGGGGGTCCAATGTACTTGGGAGTTGACGTGTCAGCAGATGGATTTATGAAGGATGAGGTTAATCATAGAATTGATGAGGGAAAAAAGGTGAGTGGTGCGTTGAGGTATATGTGGAGACAAAAAACGTTATCTATGGAGGCAAAGAAAGGAATATATGAAAGTATAGTAGTACCAACACTCTTATATGGGTGTGAAGCTTGGGTTGTGAATGCAGCAGTGAGGAGGCAGTTGGAGGCAGTGGAGATGTCTTGTCTAAGGGCAATGTGTGGTGTAAATATTATGCAGAAAATTCGGAGTGTGGAAATTAGGAGAAGGTGTAGAGTTAATAAAAGTATTAGTCAGATGGCTGAAGATGGGTTGTTGAGGTGGTTTGGTCATTTAGAGAGAATGGATCAAAGTAGAATGATATGGAGAGCGTTTAAATCTGTAGGGGAAGAAAGAAGGGGTAGGGGTCGTCCTCAAAAAGGTTGGAAGGGGTAAAGGAGGTTTTGTGGGCGAGGGGCTTGGACTTCCAGCAGGCGTACATGAGCGTGTTCGATAGGAGTGAATGGAGACAAATGGTATTTGGGACCTGACGATCTGTTGGAGTGTGAGCAGGGTAATATTTAGTAAAGGGATTCAGGGAAACCGGTTATTTTTATATAGCATGACTTGAGTCCTGGAAATGGGAAGTACAATGCCTGCAATCTAAAGGAGGGGTTTCGGGATATTAGCAGTTTGGAGGGACATGTTGTGTATCTTTATACGTACACCTACCATCCGACTTACGACCGAGTTCGGTTCCGAGAAACCGGTCTTAAGTCGGAATGGTCGTAAGTCGAACTTTACTACTGAATATCAACAAAACATTTTTGTAATGACTTTATTTTATTGTTTTATTTTAAAATACAGTTAGTACTGTATTTTATACTGTAAGGTTTAGGATAAACACTGTGTACAACACAAATAGTTGTTTATTTCCCAGAAATTTGGCATAAAAAACACGGTCATAAGTCGAGTGGTCATAAGTCGAGCAGGTCGTAAGTCGGATGGTAGGTGTATATGCTTCTAAACTGTTGTGTTCTGAACACCTCTGCAAAAACAGTGATTATGTGTGAGTGAGGTGAAAGTGTTGAATGATGAAAGTTTTTTCTTTTTGGGGATTTTCTTTCTTTTTGGGTCGCCCTGCCTCAGTGAGAGACAGACGACTAGTTAAAAAAAAAAAAAATAATACAGTGGACCCCCGCATACCGTTGGCCTTACATAACGTTAAATCCGCATACCGATACATTTTATCGCTACGATTTTGCCTCACATACCACTAAAAAACCCGCTCAACGCTGTTCGTCCGAGACGCGTCTAATGTGCGGCCTTAGCCAGCCTCACATGTTCCGCCGGTGGCATTGTTTACCAGCCAGCCTCCGCGGTAACATCCAAGCATACAATCGGAACATTTCGTATTATTACAGTGTTTTTGGTTATTTTATCTGCAAAATAAGTGACCATGGGCCCCAAGAAAGCTTCTAGTGCCAACCCTACAGGAATAAGGGTGAGAATTACTATAGAGATGAAGAAAGAGATCACTGATAAGTATGAAAGTGGAGTGCGTGTCTCCGAGCTGGCCAGGTTGTATAATAAACCCCAATCAACCATCACTACTATTTTGGGCAACAAAAAGGCAATCAAGGAAGCTGTTCTTGCCAAAGTTCAACTGTGTTTTCGAAACAGAGATCGCAAGTGATGGAAGATGTTGAGAGACTCTTATTGGTGTGGATAAATGAAAAACAGATAGCATCTCTCAAGTGATCATAAATGAAAAGGCTAGGAAGTTGCATCAGGGTTTAATTAAAAAAATGCCTGCAACTAGTGATGATGTGAGTGAATTTAAGGCCAGCAAAGGTTGGTTTGAGAGATTTAAGAAGCGTAGTGGCATACATAGTGTGATAAGGCATGGTGAGGCTGCCAGTTCGGACCACAAAGCAGCTGAAAAATATGTGCAGGAATTCAAGGAGTACATAGACAGTGAAGGACTGAAACCTGAACAAGTGTTTAATTGTGATGAAACAGGCCTGTTTTGGAAGAAAATGCCAAGCAGGACCTACATTACTCAGGAGGAAAAGGCACTCCCAGGACATAAGCTTATGAAAGACAGGCTTACTCTGTTGATGTGTTCCAATGCTAGTGGTGATTGCAAAGTGAAGCCTTTATTAGTGTATCACTCAGAAACTCCCAGAGCATTCAGGCAAAAGAATATCCTCAAGGCTAATTTGTGTGTGCTGTGGAGGGCAAACAGTAAGGCATGGGTCACTAGGGACTTTTTCTATGACTGGTTACACCATGCATTTGCCCCCAATGTGAAAGATTACCTAACTGAAAAGAAATTAGACCTTAAGTGCCTCCTGGTATTAGACAATGCCCCTGGTCATCCTACAGACGTGGCAGAGCGACTTTATGGGGACATGAGCTTCATTAAGGTGAAGTTTTTGCCTCCTAATACCACTCCTCTCCTGCAGCCCATGGACCAGCAGGTTATTGCAAACTTCAAAAAACTGTACACAAAAGCTCTGTTTGAAAGGTGCTTTGTAGTGACCTCAGAAACTCAAGTGACTCTAAGAGAGTTTTGGAGAGAGCACTTTAATATCCTCAATTGTGTAAACCTTATAGGTAAGGCTTGGGAGGGAGTGACTAAGAGGACCTTGAACTCTGCTTGGAAGAAACTGTGGCCAGAATGTGTAGACCAAAGGGATTTTGAAGGGTTTGAGGCTAACCCTAGGAATCCTATGCCAGTTGAGGAATCAATTGTGGCATTGGGGAAGTCCTTGGGGTTGGAGGTTAGTGGGGATGATGTGGAAGAGTTGGTGGAGGAGGACAATGAAGAACTAACCACTGATGAGCTGCTAGATCAACTTCAACAGCAAGAAGCCAGACCTGAGGAAACTGGTTCGGAGGAGGGGAGAGAGAAATTGAAGAAGTTGCCTACTACAAAGATTAAGGAAGTCTGTGCAATGTGGCTGAAAGTGCAAACCTTTATGGATGAAAATCACCCTCACACAGCTATTGCAAGCCGTGCTGGTGACTATTACACTGACAATGTTGTGAAACACTTTAGGGAAGTCATAAAGGAATGAGAGGTACAGGCCACTATGGACAGATATGTTGTGCGACAGAAGTCCAGTGACTCTGAAGCTGGTCCTAGTGGCATTAAAAGAAGAAGGGAAGTAACCCCAGAAAAGGACTTGACACCTCAAGTCTTAATGGAAGGGGATTCCCCTTCTAAACACTAAGACTCTCTCCTCCTCCCATCCCATCAATCATCACCAGATCTTCAATAAAGGTAAGTGTCATGTAATTGTGCATGCCTTTTTCAGTTTGTGTGTATTAAAATTAATATTTCATGTGGTAAAAATGTTTTTTTTTTCATACTTTGGGGTGTCTTGCATGGATTAATTTGATTTCCATTATTTCTTATGGGGAAAATTCATTCGCATAACGATAATTTCACATAACAATGAGCTCTCATGAACGGATTAATATCCTTATGCGGGGGTCCACTGTACATGTATATTCATGTATGTTATATTTTGGTTTAGGTGAGTTTCTGTGTCCCCCTCATATTGACTATTTAAATTTATGCTTCATAATTTGTATGAAGGTACACGCTGGCCCTGGAGTGGTTGCCTTTTCATAATTTAGTGTGCTCGTCATGGCATTATGCCAGATGAGTGCCCCGGCATAATGTCGTGGCAAAAATCAAAGGCCTACCATACAGGGAGGTCTTTTTTCATCAGTGCATTCTGTTGGGTAGCAGCCATTAGCATGATGTCTCAGCATGCTGCCACACTTCACATTGACTTCTCATTGCTCATGTGGCTGCCATAGTGAGAGGAAGTGTTGCACTGTTGTCTCATCCACCCCACTTTTTGTCCGGTGTGTCCTTTGGTTTTGGGGCTATACATGTTTGATTATGGGTAACAGCAAGTCCTTAACGCCTGAAACTATAGCTCAAGTCACAGGGCTTCACATAGCTGGACACCAGACAAAAGAAATACTAGAGAATGTTAGTGTGTGAGAGCTCTCAGAGAGGAACTGGGTGCAGCGTTTCAAGGCTGGTGGTGGTGTCGAGTTACCGTCTGCCAAATCTTGGCCTGGCCCCTCCAGGAAGACATCTGTCTGTACCTTAACTGTGTTAGAGAAGCAGTTACTCTCTAACTGCTTCTTTAACACAGTTAAGGTACAGAGGGGTCAGGCCGATGTTTGGCAAACAGTAACTTGACACCACCACTAGCCTTGAAACACAGCACCCAGTTCCTATCTGAGCACTCACACATACTAACATTCTCCACTATTTCTTTCATCTGGTGCCCAGCTTTGTGAAGCCCTATGATTTGAACTATAGTTTTAGGAGTTAAAGACTTCCTATTACTCATAATCAAACATGTATAGCCCCAAAACCAAAGGAAACACTGGACAAAAGGTGGGGCAGATGAGAGACAACAGTACAACACTTCCTCTCACCATGGCAGCCACGTGAGCAATGAGAAGTCACTGTGAAGTGTGGCAGCAGGCCAAGACATCATGCTAATGGTTGCTACCCAGCAGAATGCACTGACGAGAAAAGACCCCCTGTATGATAGGCCTTTGACTTTCATCACGGCATTATGCTGGGGTGCTCACCTGGCATAATGCCATGATGAGCACTGCAAATGCCCCTAGACAGCAGGTTGAGCAGCCTGCAGGAGCCAGGACGTGTTATTTAAGTTGCACAAGTCAAAAAGTCATAACACTATGTTTTATTAATACACTGATTCATTTGAAGAAATAAATTTTGATGCAGCTGTAATCTGTTTATTTTTAATAGAATGAGAAAAAGAAATCAGTATTATAAAAGTATTATGCTGATCAAAAAGGTCTCCATAAAGAATTATCCACTTAGCACTATAAATAATGGTGTTATATACATCCATATAAACAAAATCTAACAACAGTATTAACTTTCACTGGAATTAAACTATGATTATGCATAAATATAACAGTTTTCCTGCTTAAAAAAGATACACAAAACACAAATATTATTTAATTACTGTACCTAAAACATGATAATGTAATATTCTCCAACTTAAATAAGTAAATTATTTATTATATGTTAAATAAACAATGTCCACAAATGCATGTACCTGACAGTCACCATCATTAGTATCAACTGCAACACTTGCTTCATGCCATAAATCAATCATGCCTGACACACGATCCCAGAGGATATTTGTAGTTGATAAGTTATTCCACTGTTTCCTGAAAATGTTCTGCTTTACTGAAAGCCATGGGGTGTATGAGCCAAACATGTAGTACCTGCAAAGACAAACTCCATATTATTATTATATTTCTTTCAATGTTTTATTTATTGATTTATTTATTTATTAATTTTTATTTGGTCATGATACATAGTTGTTCAAGGAAATATAGTGGTTGGGTGTACATGCCAAAAGCCCCTTGTATGCAGAGCATTATGGGCAGGCTCAAAATTAACTTAAGATTAACTAAGCAATGATATATTCAGTGGTAAAAAGTACAGTAAACAAATTACAACATGAAGTACAAATGAATATTTCAAATAAGAAGCATTAAGTTGTACAAATTTGTAGCATAACAATGTATAATATAACAAAATGATCAATATACTATACGAAGTCATACAATTTATTAATCCGATCAAATTGAATAAAATCAACGATTTGTAGTGCAGGAACAGGTCATATGGTCATTAGATGAGTTACTGTGCATTCAAGAGAATGGAGTATTCTATTAGGTAATTAAAAAAACATAGTTTGATAGGGTCACAGGTTATACATTTATGAGATATATACAGTTATTCAGTATTTATTTAGTTGTGAGTGAGTAAGTGGTTTTTAAGAAGAGTCTTGAACTGATAAACAGACAGTGTTTCTTTTATATTCACAGGTAATGAATTCCAGATTTTTGGGCCTTTTATGTGCACTGAGTTTTTATGTAGTGTGAGATGGACACAGGAACATCAAAGAGTGATCTGTGCCTTGTGTTATGGTCATGTGTTCTGTTGAGGTTGGTACGGAGAAGTTTGAGGGGAGGGTTTATATCCGAATTTAGTGTTCTATGTGTGTAACAGGCACAATAATAAGTATGGATGTTTTGTACGGTGAGTAAGTGTAGAGTTCTGAATATTGGTGGAGTATGCTGCCTGGAGTGGGAATTTGTTATCATTCTGACTGCAGCCTTTTGTTGGGTAAATGGTCTGAGATGATTTATTGTTGTTGAGCCCCCTGCACAAATTCCCTAAGTGAAATAGGGGTAAATGCGTGAGTGATATAGGGCCAGGAGAGCTGACTGTGGAACATAGTACCGTATCTTCGATAGTATGCCTATGGTCTTGGAGATTTTCTTGGAAATTTGTTGTACATGTGTTAGAAATTTGAGTCTATTATCAAGGTGGATTCCTAAGAATTTTCCCTCTGTGAGCTTTGTGATAGGTGATCCGTTTATCATTATGTTAAGAGGGATATCTGTAGTTCTGTTTCCAAACTGAATGAAGTAGGTTTTGTCAATATTGAGAGTAAGTTTGTTAATCATCATCCAGGTAGATATTTTCTGTAATTCGGTATTCACAGTATTGGCTAGTGTGACTGGGCTTGGGTGAGAGAAGACGTATGTAGTATCATCTGCAAGTAGTGTGGGTCTGAGTAGTTGCGATGCATTTGGTAGGTCGTTTATGTAAATGAGAAAAAGAAGAGGGCCAAGGACACTTTCCTGTGGGACACCAACTGTAATTGGTTGTGTGGAAGAGTTTGCTCCATTTGTGTACACATATTAGCTTCTGTTGCTAAGGAATGACTTTAGGTAGTCGAAGGAGTGCCCTCTTATACCATAGTGTGATAATTTTATGTGCAACAAATCATGGTCAACTGTATCAAAAGCTTTACATTAATCAATGAAGATCCCCAATGGGACTTCTTTTTTCTCAAGTGCAGTGTATATTTGTTCTAGCATGTGTATAATAGCATCATTCATATTTTTATTAGGTCTGAACCCAAACTGACAGGGGTTGAGTATGTTGTGGGAGATGAGGTAGGAATAGATTCGCTCATGAATTAATTTTTCAAAGATTTTAGAGAGAGGGTGTAAGTTTGATAATGGCCTATAGTTATTCAAGTCTGCTTGATCTCCTCCTTTAAGTATCAGGGTGACCCTCACTATTTTGAGAACTGTAGGGAAGGTAGTGGATTCGATGGATTTGTTAAAGAGTGTTGCAATGATTGGTGACAGTACTTGTGAAGCTTTTTGTATATAAAGAGTGGTAAGGTATTTAAATCTCCTGCCTTGTCCTTTAGTGTGTTGATAATAAGAGAGACTTCTTTTGGGTTAGTCGGAGCTAGGAATAGTGTGTTCAGGTAGGTGCCAGTGAGGTAGTCATTAGGTGGGGAATTTGAGCTTGGGATTTTACCCGCAAGGTTTTTCCTATGGTGGAGAAGAAAACATTGAGTCTGTTTGCTGTTTCAGTTGGTGGGAGTAGGGGTTCATCTGGTTTTGTTAGTTTGATTGTTCTGTTTCCTGATATCTTTTTGTTCCTAAAATTTCAGACAGGGTTTTCCAGGTCTTTCTTATATCACCTTTTAAGTTGGATAATCTGTTCTCATAATATATTTTTTTTGCCCTTCTTATCAGGCTGGTTAGGATTGATGAGTAACGTTTTGTTTGGTCTCTGGTTATGTGACCCATTCTGTACTGTTTTTCATATAGGTGCTATATATTTATGGATTTGAGGATGCTGGGTGTTAGCCAGGGACTGTTCAGTCTCATAGCTGTAATCTGTTTGTTTTTTTTTAGGGCAGTGCTTGTTAGAGAGGAATTAATACATTCGTCAGTATCTGTATAGATTTCTAGCTTAGTTTGCCAGTCGATGTTTGTCATTGCTGTTGTGAAGTTATTACTGCTGCTTCATTATGAAGTCTGAAGGTTACTTTACTAGTGTCTTATGGTAATTTACCTAGATTGGTTATGAGAAAGGTAGGGTAGTGGTCTGTGGTATTATCTGTGATTATGCCTGATTTTAAAGAGGATATGGTGTTGGTCCAGATGTGGTCTACTAGGGAAACACTAGTCTCTGTACTTCTTGTAGGTTTTGTTACTGTTGGTAGCAACAAGCAATTACTCATAGTGTTTGTGAATTCAACTACATGTGGGTCCTGGTCTTGCAGGAGATTTATATTGAAGTCTCCTGTGAGTAGTAAGTGGTTTTTGTTCATGTGTGCATCAGTTATCATACTTCCTAGGTTTTCACTAAAATGGCTAATATTTGACTGCGGTACACTGTAGATGTTTATCACTGTGAGAGGTTTTTGTAGGTATTTGGATTAGAATTTAGCTATTATATATTCCCCATGTTCATCCCTTGTGCAAGTATTATTGATACATTCTAGTTGGTCTGAGTAGTATATAGCTGTGCCAACCCCCTTGTTGCTCTGGCCTACAGTTGTGTATGGCTGTGTAACCAGGAATGGCATAGACATCTGTAGTACCTGGTTTTAGCCAGGTTTCAGTGAGAGCAATGATGGACATACTGGCATGCAGGGAATTTAGTAATGCTGTGAGGTCATCTTAATGTTTGCTTAACGATCTAACATTGTAGTTAAAGACAGTTATGTTGTTGCTGGCTCTGAGAAGTGCTTTTGTTTGTTCTGCTGTGTAGTAATTACAGTTGCTGTTTGATTCATTTCAGTCATTCAGTATGAGGTTGGTATCAGGATCAATGCTTGTAATCATAATATTCATAGTGAATCTATAATTAGACTTCAGTATAAGACAATGTAAATATGTATTCAAAAGCTAAAAAAATAGTACCTTAATTATTTTGAAAATTGTGAATATATGAACCAAGGTAGTCCTTTAAAGCTAAAATAAAGGAGAAAATATAAAAGGGACTAAAATAAGTAGTGGTAAACCAAGTTAAGTGGACAGATAGTAACAATAATAGCAATAATTACATTCAAGTATTCATGTGCATGTTTCAGCTATATAAGCAGAAGGAATTCTTCAGCAGATACTGCAAGCTCTTCCTCATGGATAAATACCTAAATGTGAGTGAAATGCAACAGGAATAATCTACATGAGCCCTCCCTCCCAAGAAAATGGAGATGTATTAACTCTTTCAGGGTCCATCCCGTACATCTACGGCTTTGAAGCCAGGGTCCAAGCCGTAGATCTACGTGAAAATTCTTGCAGCTTCAAATTTAGCGCGAGAAGGCTGGTAGACCTACGTCTAAGAGAATGGGCCTGTGTGGTCAGTGTGCGCAGTAAACAAAAAATCAGGGCAACCATATTGTATTGCGGAAATGCCATCTCGGTATGCTTTGTTCATCATACCTTGCGGCAAGGAAGCTCTCACTCCCAGGCGAACTGGGAGTCTCCTCCTCTCAACTTATAGCTCTAACACTGGTGGAAGTGGATCTGAAGAGGAATTCTATGGTTTTGAACCAAATGGTACAATGGTACCATATGGTACAATGGTACCATATGGTGCAGTGGTACCATATGGTGCAATGGTACCAAATGGTACAATGGTACCATATGGTACATTATACCATATAGTACATTGTGACATATGGTACAGGGTACAGGGACCCTAATGGAAATAAGTCACTGACTTTTTTGGGTTATCCTAGGTTCTTCACACATATGCTGCTATGTATGATAATCTATGTAACTGTATCATGTGGGGTTCGAACACGTGGATAGGGCAAAGTAATACTCACGTAGGCTGGAAGTACGTATAATTATAACGGTAAGTATGGGAGAGCCAAACAGCCGGCCTGCCTCTCTTGCTCACTCTCGTATAACTGACTGGCCGCCCACAGTACCCATATGTGAGGGGGTCTTTGAATACTGCTGTGGTCAGCACAATATGAATACAGACAGTGACTCAGGCAGAGACGGTTGGTAGTGAGTCATCTACTGGTACATTGGTTACTGGTAACTGGTTACTACTACTGAGAGCTCGGCGACGCTAACATATGTCGTCCCGACATACAACTAATACAAACTAGAGATGGCAGGTGTACGGCTTGGGCTGATTCTATACAATGTCAAAGTACACAACAATTGAACATTATAACATACATAAGTAGAACATTGGAATGGAAGCTTACGTAACTGAAACTGTAATGCAATACAAGGTATAATATAGCACAACTCATCGAATGAAACTCAACAAATGAAACTCATCGAATGAAACTCAACAAATGAAACTCATCGAATGAAACTCAACGTTGAGATTACACAGTAGAAGTGATAAAAAAAAAATTTGATCGATCGATCTGTATTCATGTGATCTACGGATTCTGAGGAAGGAATATATACAAAGAAGTGTTTAACAGAAAGGCAGATTCGGTGCACTCAAATCTAGACTGTTAACTCTCAGAATTCGGAGAGAACGTGAACACAAAAAAAAATTCTTGAATACTGATAAGTTGATACTGTAATTATTCATCTATACAGGTTATTTACATTTAACCCCAACTCTGCTAGGGTAAGATTGACATATGCGGAATGGGTGTCATCTCTGGGAGGATCAAACTCTGTTGCATTGGCTAACTCATGCTGTATTTGAGGCAAATCTGAATTGGAAGTTACAAATGATACTTGAGGATTTCTCAATACCTGTCATGTACGTAGGGAATAACGACATTCAGGTTGATCGTCTGACTGAGTATCAGAGGAAGAGAGTACAGGGTCAGGAGGATTGTCAGAGTCTGTCACATTAGTCTGGGTTGGAACATCATTATCATCACATACTAACTTCATATGATCTAAATGCGATTCTTTATACTGACCAGTACTAATCTCTCTAACCTTATACTTATTACCAGTGATATGTTCAACTACTCGATAAGGACCAACAAACTTTTGATCAAGCTTTGGCATTGCAGACGTTTTGTTAAAGTTAATCAGCATAACTCTCGAACCTACTTTGATTTTGGATGGCTTTGCTCGAGTGTTTGCGACTCTTGTAAATTCTGCTGTTGATTTATGAAGTGTTTCATGGATTCTTCTAAAAACACTTTGAGCTAAGCTGGTACGAGTTGCTATAAAATCATCAGGGTTGTAATTTGGTTTCGGATTAGAATATAACAACTCATAAGGCAAACGTTTATCTACACCGTACAATGCATAATGTGGAGTGTCACCTATAGAAACATTGTAAGCAGAATTTAAAGCACTGCACATCAGGTATAACTTCATCCCAAGTTTCACTGATGGGTGCTGGTGGCTTCACAGTCAGAATAAGATCTTCCTGGAGCAGGAATCGAATCACCAGAACACAAGGGATCGGTTCTTTCTTACTGGAGGAATGAACAAACTCGGTGGAGTGGATGACTCCCCCCGGTTGAAACAGTACCCATATGTGAGGGGGTCTTTGAATACTGCTGTGGTCAGCACAATATGAATACAGACAGTGACTCAGGCAGAGACGGTTGGTAGTGAGTCATCTACTGGTACACTGGTTACTGGTAACTGGTTACTACTACTGAGAACTGTATTTGTGTATACCTGATTGAACTTATTTACTTACAATGCCACAGGTGCTCAAGTAAGTTTATTCAGGTATATACAAATACAGTTACATAGATTATCATACATAGCATATGAGTGGGGAACCTAGGATAACAAAAAAAAAAAAGACTGACAAAGTGACTTATTTCCACTAAGGTTGCTGTACCCTGTTCCATATGGTACAATGTACTATATGGTACCATTGTACTTTTTTGGGTTATCCTAGGATAACCCAAAAAAGTCAGAGTGACTTACAGTGGACCCTCTAGCAGCAGAGCAGGAGTTGCGCAAATTAACATTAACCCTTAAATGGTCCAAACGTACATATACGTTTTTTCAACATTTGAAAGTATGTAAAAAAATGTAGATCTTCTTTCTTGTTTTACATGTAAAAATGTGTAAAAAAAACTTTTATCTACATTTTTTTTTTTTATATTTTTTAAAATATGTAAAAAAAACGTAGATCTACTTTTGAAGCACTAAGGATTTGAACGTCGATCTGTTTGGACCGTTTAAGGGTTAAGATCAACAACACTCTAATTGCCAGACATAATGAGGGCAAATTCCTAGGCCTATACCTCGACAACAACCTGAATTTCAGCACCCATATCCAACACATAACCTAAAAAGTATCCCAAACGGTTGGGATCCACTCCAAGATACGATACTACGTTCCGCAAAATGCCCTTCTCACACTATACCACTCACTTATTTATTCATACCTCACCTATGCTATTTGTGCTTGGGGATCAACTGCAGCAACACACCTAAAGCCAATAATAACCCAACAAAAAGCTGCAGTAAGAATAATCACTAAATCCCATCCCTGGCAACACACACCCCCACTCTTCATAGATCTAAACTTACTCCCTGTTCAGTACATCCACACTTACTACTATGCAATCTACATCTAAAGGACCTTAAATTCCAATATTAACCTTGAGCTAAAATGCTTTCTTGATAGTTGTGACAGAACCCACAGGCATAACACCAGACATAAACATCTCTATGACATTTCCCATGTCCGACTAAACCTATACAAAAATTCAATGTATGTCAAAGGCCCTAAAATCTGGAACACCCTACCTGAAAACTCTAGAACTGCAGACACATTCATCACCTTCAAAACTACCATTAGAAAACATCTTATCTCCCTGATACACCCCGTCAACTAATTACACGAATACCACCTGGTGGTTCACACTTACACTCACTCACCCATTTGAAAATAAAAAGAAATATCAATCTCAATCTTAAAATAATGAATCCTAACTAGTCATAAGTTGGCCTGTGATACTCCAATACTGAAACTATGTATTGTGCCAAAACAAAAGCATTCACACTGCTAAACTCACAAACTAGTATTTAGTCACTTAGCCATAATACCAACTCATAATTTGTAATATTTTAAAGTTAAGAATTAATCTAAGTCTACCCGAAATGCTTAGCCATGCTAGGTGTTCTAGTGGCCCCCTCTGTAATTAGTATTTTACTACATGTAAACCACACAATAACCAAATTCTGTAAACTCAGCATTGATAATAGAGAATAAACTTTGAATTTGAATTTGAATGATTAATCCATTCCAGAGATGCTGCCAAAAGTTGAAATTCATGAAAATCAAAACCATTTTCCCCGTAAGAAATAATGTACAGTACAACGTCATTTACGTTCCTGAAAACGCCATGTTAGACAATCTGAAGAACTTACGGAAGCCCACTAAAAAGCCAAACAACGTTTTTCAGACCTCCAGATCTTACAAAATAAAAGTGAATATGTAATTGTAGTGAATTGTCGTGATATATTACTGCTTAACGTATATATACGTTCTCTCCCCCAGTGCCCCGAATATTCTGAAAAATAAAAAAATCTTTTTTTTTTCATTGAAATACAGAGAAACTTTTCTATGTGTAATAGGATGAAAATAAAAAAAATTAGGGTCAGTACTTACTGAGATATAAGGCTTCAAAGCTGGCACTTAATGCTCACCTGACGGCAACATCGAGTCTTGCCACTTGAGGAAGTGTTGCCAATATACCATTTTTTCTCATTTTTATATTATTTTTATGTTCTGATAATTACAATTTATTGTATTTCTTGGCATTTCATAACCAATCTTTGTTCTGACACTAATATTAAGTACTGAAATTGTAGTCAAATTGACACAAACGCATTGACAGGTGGACATTTACACTTGTCTTGGTCATTTACTATCGTCTAGGAATATATACAAAGTATTTATAGGTCCCAGCAATGTTTTGGATACATGGGAGTATAGAAGAAGAAGAAGAAGAAGCAGGAAGAAGGAAGGAGGAGGAGGAGGAAGGAGGAAGAAGGAAGAAGCTCCCTTGAAGCAATATGACAAGCATCCAAGAGGGCAGTGATGAGATATGGGATGACATTTGATGGGTGCCAGCAAGGGTGCAGAGATAAGAGGAGATAAGCTATAACATTAGGTTGGCGCCAGCGAAGGTGCAGAGATAAGGGATGACATTTGATGAGCTCGTATCTCTGATTATCTGTCTCTCTGTCTGCTTGCCTCTTTCCACCTCTCTGTTTGTTTGTCTGTCTCAGAGAGAGCCACTGTGAACCAACAGATATTCATATGCATTATATCTACAACCACAGTATAGCACTTCGGATTTTTTAGGTTATCCTAGGTAATTTACACTATGTATAACTGTATTTGTGTGTACCTGTGAGACAGATAAAAAGAGATAGAGAGACAGATAGACACACAGATAGACAGAGACAAATAGACAGAGACAGTCAGAGATAGACAGACCCTAAACTTGGGGTTAACATCACTTTCCTCTTAAAAGGGGAGTGTTAATATGACATTACACCAGTGAATCCTTGGTATTTGCCACGCTGTTTGCTCGAGCTGGTGCTCAATTTAACTGGGGTTCCCACAAGGTACTAAATGGTCCCAGATTTTTTTAATATGGTGCACACCGAGTGTTAAGACCCATTCTATGCTGACCAGGCATCTCAGGCCAATCGTGCCTAATTTGGGGGCAGGAAAAATCAAACGTATATATACGTTTGGGGCACAGCAGTAAGAACGTATATATATATTTGGACTTTTTAGGGGTTAAAATTACAAATGCAATAGAAATAATAGTATTTCTTACCTTAAATTGTGGGTAATGGTGTTTGTGGATAATTGTGAAGAGAGTGGATATGGATGGTGTGGCCCTACTGAGTTGAGGCGGATGGTTGTTGGTTGTCAGAAGTGGATGGTAGAGGTTCTGGTACTGAAAGTGATGGTTGTATTGGAGTGTGCATAAATTCTGTAATGGATTGCTGGGCTCTTTTACACTGCAGTACATTATACAGCTGATGGTAAGGCATCATCAGCTGGTCTAGACCCCATTTCAAAACACTGCTTCTAGATTTGTCAGGGTCCTCTTCAGTGAAAAAGTCTGCTAGTTTAGCAGCAACATGGAACAGCTCGTACAACTGCTGCAATGTTAATTGTTTTTCTTCAGGTTCTTTTTCATCTTCTGTTATCTCCCTCCCTTGTATCTGAGCATTGAGCTCTGCCAACATTTCCTTTGGACTCCTGTCTTCATTATCTTCTAAAAGTTCATTCACATCTTCTTCATTCATATCTTCAAAACCATCACTGGTAATCTGCTTGCCAGCTGAACAATTTTCTGAACCTGACTCTCAAGCAAGGGAAAACCAGTGAAAGAATTAACTACAGAAGGCCATAACTTTCCCCAGCCTGCATTTAATGTTGATTGGGGCACTTCATTCCATGAACTTCTAGCATAGCTGACGGCATCTGCAATGTTAAATTTATTCCAGAAGCTTGGTACTGCTAGCTTGGAGTCCGAGTCCATTGATGCAACTAGTTTTTTCATAACTTTTTTCATGTAGTTAAACTTGAACGACTTAATAACTCCCCAATCCAGTGGTTGTATTAGAGATGTTGTATTTGGAGGTAAAAATACAACTTTTACATTTAGGGTCACATCCAACAGAGCTTGTGGATGAGTACGGGAATTATCAAGAATGAAGATAGCCTTGAATGCAAGGTCCTTGCTGTGCAGGTAAAACTTGACTACAGGAATAAAGTGATGCTTAAACCAGTCAATAAATATTTCCTCTGTCATCCATGCTAACTGGTTTGACCTCCAAATTACTGTAAGGTGTTTTTATCTACACCTTTCAAAGCACAAGGATTCTTAGAGCAGTAAATAACGATGGGCTTACACTTGAAATCACCTGCTGCATTACCGCAAAGGAGCAAGGTGAAGCAATCCTTTGCTGTCTTGCAGCCTGGTGCACTTTTCTCTTGCTGACTGGTATAAGTTCACGTTGGAATTTTTTTCAAAAAAAAACACTTGTCTCGTCAGCATTAACCCTCTCAGGGTCGACAGGCCCTCTCACGACAGGCCCTCTCAGAGACTTGTTCTCAGGGTCACCCAAATTTCAAAAAAAAAAAAAAAAAAATTTCTTATGAAAAGATAGAGAATCTTTTCCCGATCATAATGACACCAAAAGTATGAAATTTGATGGAAAACTTACAGAATTATGCTCTCGCGAAGTTAGCGGTCTCGACAATGTTTACGCATCGGCGATTTTGCCCACTTTGAGCCCTATTTTCAGCCAATTCCAGTGTACTTGTCGACAAAAATCATAACTATTTCGCTAGAACTTCATTTTTTCTATCGAATGAGTACAAGAAACCACCCATTTACCGATTTCAACTATCCAATACAGTGGTCAGAATTTGGCAATTTTGCCAATTTCACACAAATTTCAAAAGATGCCAATTTCCGAATAGGGTCCAGAATAAACAAGAAAGACATTCCTGGCACTAAAATAACATTTCCTCTGTTCATTAGTCACGTCCCCATGCCCCTCTTACATTCTTTTGCTTTCCACTTTGAATTTTTATTATCACAAAAAATAGAAGATTTACTGTTATGCAGACTACTGCATTAGTGTAAAAATGGTATAAATATTATCAGCGCACCTGTGAAAGAATATCAGACTCACCAGTTGACGTGTATTGGATGCACAGCATGATTTGTTTACTTTTGAACTTTGGTAAAAATCGAGCATTTCTGCTACTTTGAGTGCAATTTCAAGGTAGTTTTCTTTGTAAAACCAGTCAAAATCATCTCAATTTCTGTAATACGTCTTCCATTCTATAAAATGAGACCAGGAAAACTAGAATACAACAATAAATACCATACGAAAATATAGTGTAAAGTCACTGTTTTAATCCAAAAACACAAAGTTTTTTTTTCTCATTATGCACTGTGTGCTACAGGATTTTTTTTATACCGTGCACACTGACCACATAGACCCATTCTTTCATATGTAGGCCTACCAGCTTTCTCTCACTAGATTTGAGGGCGCTAGAATTTAGGCGTACTAGTACGTCAAAAACCCTGGTGCATAAGCCGTACTAGTACGGCCGAAACCCTGAAAGGGTTAAACATTTGATGATGAGGATGGTGTGGGTGGGTGTGGGTGGCTTATGGAGGCAAAGGATGGTGACAGGTCTCCCCCGTTGACACAATGGTGTAACCCACTAACCCACAGACCATCCCACCCGGCAGGCAAGCGCGTGTTCAAATCTTTTTCCCCTCACGCAACCATGTTAAATTAATTTTGCGATGTGTTAAACAAAAATATGCCGCAATTCTTCAATCGTGCTATAACAAAAACGTGATACTCAAAATCATGTTAAATGAGAGTCTACTGTAAATCCAATCAATCCATTCCAAACGCTCAAAAGTATTAACAAAAAATATCTTCTTTTAGAGATTAAATATAGATTTACATACAGAAAAGAATGACAAATGAACATTTAACATCACACTTACCCTTAATGAAGACTCTTGTTGGTGTATGGAAGACTGGAGGGGAGAGGGAGGAGAAGTTACTATTGTTTTTTTAGGGGACTCCCCTTCCATGAAGACTTTAGGTACCAAGTCCCTAATCATTGAAGAAGGCACTTTCTTCCCTCTCTCTTGTTCCCCTCTGAAGCAATTTTCTCAGCTGTGATCTGTTGCTGTTCCAGATGAAGGTCCTGCAGCTCTTCAGTGGTTAGCTCTTCACTGTGATTGTTCACCAACTCATCCACATCCTCACAACTCACATCCATCCCCACAAAAGCTTCCACAACAGGCATAGTATTGTCAGGTGTGTGTGGGGAAGTACCCTGGCTGGTGTGTGGAGAAGTACCCTGGCTGGTGTGTGGGGAAGTACCCTGGCTGGTATGTGTGGGGAAGTACCCTGGCTGGTGTGTAGGGAAGTACCCTGGATGGTGTGTGGGGAAGTACCCTGGCTGGTGTGTGGAGAAGTACCCTGCCTGGTGTGTGGGGAAGTACCCTGGCTGGTGTGTGGGGAAGTACCCTGGCTGGTGTGTGGGGAAGTACCCTGGCTGGTGTGTGTGGGGAAGCACCCTGGCTGGTGTGGGGAAGTACCCTGTCTGGTGTGTGGGGAAGTACCCTGGCCTGTGTGTGGGGAAGTACCCTGGCTGGTGTGTGGGGAAGTACCCTGGCTGGTGTGTAGGGAAGTACCCTGGATGGTGTGTGGGGAAGTACCCTGGCTGGTGTGTGGGGAAGTACCCTGGCTGGTGTGGGGAAGTACCCTGTATGGTGTGTGGGGAAGTACCCTGGCTGGTGTGTTCTTTCTTTAATTCTATCATGTTTCTCACCTTCTTTGCCAAATGGCTGGCACTAAGAACTTTCTTTGGGCCCATGGTGGCTTATTTAGCAGTTGTAAGCACAAAAAACAATGTATTATGTATTATGAAATATTTCTATGAACGTGGGGAGTGATGCTCACTCGCCGAGAAACAGTGCCAGACTGACTCTTGAATGCCTCTGTGGGAGGCTTTGTGCGCGCAGGGCCACTGGGACACACGTACCAGATGGCTGCCAAATTTAGAGGGAAGCCACAAAAATAGTGGCTATATTTTGACGAAAAAAAGTTGCTGATTATCGAAATTCACGAAAATAGAGCCTCTGAAATTAGAGGTATTACTGCATTTCCATTGGGGCCCCTGTATCTGTACCATATGGTGCCCTATACCATATACAATTCCAAGGGAACTGAGTACATCCCGTGGCCCTACACCTGGAATAGACAGTGAAAGTGACAATGATGTGGCTACAATTTGGATGGATAGACCGCATGCGTCAGTAGGTGGAAGTGGTGCCACCAGCATGCAGCATTCAAGCGTGCAGCATGCAGCACCAGCCCAGACTGGGACCCAAGCTGCTGACTCAGCCGTTCCAGGACAAAGTGCATTTATCCACCGGTGGAAGGAGACAACTGTGACTGAAATGTATTTGTTTTTTGCAACAACAATGCTTATGCCTCATGTCTATAAACATAATATAAAATCATACTGGTCCACAGATGAGTAAGACACAACTGTGCATGACACCTTTCAAAGACTTTCACAGACTGTAGCAGTTCTAGGAACATGTCCAGTGACTGTACGTATGTAAATATCTAATAGAACATTACTAATATACAACATTTTTGCATGTTTTTTGTTGTAAACAATTACTGTAAATAAAATAATGATGAAAAAATCAGTGTGGTTATTGTGTTGAATACAACGAGTGTACATATATACATTATCCATTACATTGGTCTCACAGGCCACAAATGTTACTGAAAAAAAAAATTATTAAAAGAAAAGAAAAAAGTAACAAAAAAGTAAAATTAAAAAATGCGACTTTATGCAAGTTGCCGATGTTGCTGCCACCCAGTCATTGAGGGTCAACTTCACGCCTCTATGTCTTGGAAAGTACTGATTGGAAAACTATTTTTTGTTTTATTATCTATAGAAAAATATTATCTTTAATTCTGTAAGAAATTTTTTTTATTTTTATAAAATTCTTGGACCCTGGCTGTCACTCTGAGATTTGGCCTCTGGCCCCTGAAAGGCTTAACCCTATCAGGGTCAGTCCCTTTGTATCATGGCTTTAAAGCCAGCGATGGTCCCGTAGTACAATGCCATGAATTCAGCTCCCTCAGATAAGCTGTGAGTAGTAAATCTAGGCCTAGATACGAGAGAAAGGGCCTATGCAAAAAATGTGCACCATATAAAAAGTCTTGCAGCACGCAGTGTATAATAAAAAAAAACTGCAACTGTGTTTTTTGTTTAAAACAGCGACTTTGCAGTGAATTTTCATATAATAATAATAATAATAATAATAATAATAATAATAATAATAATAATATTAATAATAATAATAATAATAAGCTTATTTCTTTGTAAAAGTTACAATGTGTAATTACAATTTTGATTTGCTAAGTACAAAGAAAGCCACTATCATGCCGAGGCATTTCGGGCAAACTAATCCTAATACATAGTAACTAATTAAAACTAGATAAGATAATAGTACATAGTAATTATATTTAAAACTAAACATAGAATAGCGGTTAGCTGTTTTACAATCTTATTTGGACTTAATAAATCATATGTATAATTAGTACAAAATCTAATTTACAAGGAATGGTGCAGGTGGTAATATTTTATGGAATGGCAGAATTAAAAACCAGGAGGTCACATGATAAAACTAGTCAGTAAATGTTTGGTTGATCTGGTTAATATTGTGAGATAAGATGATTTTTTTAGCAGAGTCCTAAATTTATAAGTTGTCTGGGGATCCTTGACCTGTTCTGGTAGCGAGTTCCAGATCTTGGGCCTTTTATGTGCATAGCGTTCTTGCATAGTGAGAGTCTTACTCGAGGGATGTTGAAAAGTGCCTTATGCCTTGTATTGTGACTGTGCACTCTATTGTAACTGTCGAGGAGTAGTTTTAGGGGAGGGTTTACAGTGGAGTTTAAAGTTCTGTATATGTAGTAGGCACAATAATAAGAGTGTATGTCTTGTATATTTAGCAAGTTGAGTCTTTTGAAAAGTGGTGGGGTGTGCTGTCTAGCACAGGAGCTGGTTGTATTCTCCACTTCTTGGTCTCATTTGATCTTAGAATGGAAGATATTTTTTATTTATTAACACACTGGGTGTTTCCTACCAAGGTAGGGTGGCCTGAAAAAGAAAAACTTTCACCATAATTCACTCCATCACTGTCTTGCCAGAGGCAAGCTTACACTACAGTTATAAAAACTGCAACATTAGCACTCCCTCCTTCAGAGTGCAGGCACTGTACTACCCATCTCCAGCACTCAAGTCCAGCCTGTCGGTTTCCCTGAACCCCTTCATAAATATTACCCTGCTCCCACTACAACAGCATATCAAGTCCTAAAAAACATTTGTCTCCATTCGCCCCTGTCTAACACGTTCGCACATGTTTGCTGCAAGTTCAAGCCCCTTTCACACAAAACCTCCTTTACCCCCTCCCTCCAACCTTCCCTAGGATGGCCTCTACCCCTCCTTCCCTCCACTAGAGATTTATACACTCTCGAAGTCATTCTATTTTGTTCCAACCTCTCTGCATGTCCAAACCACCTCAACAACTCCTCAGCCCTCTGGATAATAGTTATGGTAATCCTGCACTTCCTCCTAATTTCCAAACTACGAATTCTCTGATTATATTCACACCACACATTGCCATCAGACACATCTTCACTGCCTCCAGCCTTCTCCTTGTTACAACATTCACTACCCATGCTTCACACCCATATAAGAGCATTGGTATAATTATATTCTCATACATTCCCCTCTTTGCTTCCATGGACAAAGTTCTTTGTTTCCACAGACTCCTCAACATACCACTCACCTTTTTCCCCTCATCAATTCTATGAGTCATCTCATCTTTCACAGACCTATCTGCTGACATGTCCACTCCTAAATATCTGAATATATATATTCACCTCCTCCAAACTCTCTCCCTCCATTAAGATATCCAATCTTGCATTACCTATTTTTTTTTCATCTTCATCACCTTACGCTTTCCTATATTCACTTTTAATTTTCTTCTTTTACATACCCAACCAAACTCATCCACCAACCTCTGCAACTTCTCTTCAGAATCTCTCAAAAGCACAGTGTCATCAACAAAGAGCAACTGTGACAACTCCTGCTTTGTGTAAGATTATTTTTTAACCCCACACCTCTTGCCAACACCCGAGCATTCACTTTTCTTACAACTCCATCTTTAAATATTTTGAACAACCATGGTGACATCACACATCTCTGTCTAAGGCCTACTTTTACTAGGAAATAATCTCCCTGTCTCCTATTTACTCTAACCTGAGCCTCATATCCTTGTAAAAACTTTTATACTGCTTTTAATAACCTACTTCCTATTCCATACATTTGCAACCTCTGCCACATTGCCCCCCTATCTACCTTGTCACATGCATTTTCCAAATCCATAAATGCCACAAAAACCTCTTTACCCTTATCTAAATACTGTTCACCTATATGTTTCACTATAAATACTTGGTCTACATGCCCTCTACCCTTCCTAAGGCCTCTGTGTTCATCTGCTAGCCTTCTCTCAGTCTTACTCTTAATTATTTCAATAATAACTCTATTATACACTTTACCAGGTATACTCAACAGAATTATTCCCCTATAATTTTTGCACTCTATTTTGTTCCCTTTGCTTTTATACAAAGGAACTATGCATGCTCTCTGCCAGTCCCTAGGTACCTCACCCTCTTCCATACATTTATTAAATAAAAGCACCAACCACTCCACAACAATATCTCCACCTGCTTTTAACATTTCTATCTTTATCCCATCAATCCATTTGCCTTACCTCCTTTCATTCTACCCACTGCCTCACAGACAAACTGATTCAAAGATCTTCAGTTTTGTGGAGTGACTGAATAGAGATGGTGAAGATACAGCAAGTAACTTAGTGGACATGGCTGTGTGTGAGCTGAACCTGTTTAGCATGGGCCAAAATAAACATTGTCAAAAGAATAGTGGCACTCACATAGTTCTCATTAGGAATTTTTTTGGTATCTGTCTGCATGTTTGGGTGTGTTTTATGTTATCACTGACAAAATCAACCAACAATTATCTCCTTCCATCATACTGTACATCTTGCATGTGCTCTTATCACCTCAACATTTATGCACCTTCTCAAATTTCACTTCATTATTCAACTGCTATGACATCCAATTAACTAACAGAATACATTAATTTTGTTAAGATTTTCTTGATTTTAAATATTAAAATATTCTATAAGATCAGTTGTTTTTATTCACTTTACCTTCATAAGAGTTAAAACAAGCATTCAAGCAGATTTCTTATTCAGTCTTCACTCCCATGACTCACAAAACTGTAATACCACTCATTATGTTTCTAGTTATCTAAGCTCACAGGATACCTTCAGTTATACTTCCTAAAAATATATTTTTTAAACCCATGAATTAAAAAAATTCAGCAATAAAAGTGTAGAAGACTTAAAACTTACCAGAAATGGAAACAATAATCATGTAAATCACGTGGATTCTCTGCTATACGCCTGGATTGAAGAACTGATTGATAGGGTGCTTCATTGGAGTCATGGACGGCTAGATAAAGATAGTTTCCTTGGTCTTGATCTGCATGCACTCCAGCTTCCATTCCTACTTTAAGCATATCTGATCCTATCCATCTGCATGTGTCAATATCAAAGCCACATGCTATGTCATCCATTGCTGTTAATAATAGAAAATAAGAATAACTGTATAACAAGAAATGTAATGCACATTTCAAAGGATCTCTCAACATAATAAGTTTACAAACTGGAGATTAAAATTACACAAAATTTTGCTCCATCCTAGATAATAGTCCAAGAAAAAAATAACTTCAACAAAGTCTCTCTTCAAGTAAAACACTCATATCTTCCAGCTCATGATCCTAAGGCTCATGATCCTAAATTGACAGGGCTTGTCCACATACTTCCTAAGTGAGTTGCATCACTTTGCACAACAGATGGACCGCCCTCATACTGAGCACCAGAGTGCTGGCTGGAGTCATGAGAACCATGAGACATTTCATTAATCCAAAAAACTGACCAACCAACACAGCCACAACAGCTAAAAAAAAAAAGAAAAAAAAAAAAAATCCTCCATGATGGAAGTATGACCTGCATATATATCAACCCAAAGTAGAAAGGAATCAAAATATGTGATGTCCATTACCATGTAGAGAGGGACAGTGTCTTGAAGGAATGATGGGCAGTGAAATCTACAAAGACTAACATCAGATCAGAGAACTGCCAGAAGTAGAGTGCAAACTCGCCCAGCACAAAACATCAATTTGGACTGTACACCTAGAGAAAGGTGCATCACCAACAATTTAGGATGACCTGCACTCCTAGAATTTCAGTCAATATCAACCACCTCTGAAGTCCAGGAGGGAATGAACCTTGCTCTGGAGGCAGGTGCTTGCAAGTACAGTGAGGTTCTTGAAAATGCTATCCAAGCAGCCATGGTGAAGAACAACAAATCATGAGACCCAAAGTGAATGGTGGGGGAGGGGGTTGCATCACCAATAAATACACTTCCTCCAAGTACCCCACATCACTATATATTTCCCATTATAGAACAGGTGTTCCAGAGAAAATGAAATCATGGAACAACAGAGACATGTCTTGGAAAGATCTGTCCTCAAGGAAAGAGCATAATACCTCGTTCACCGAGAGGAAGGCTGGGTGAATGTGTTATTTTCACATGGGCTATGGAGACATATCCAACTCCTATTCATAAAATGAATGAAAAAAGGGTTCTCACCTGCCTGAGTGAAGGCTGTCACCCTTCCCTATCCCCCCAGTAAATAAACTAGGGTAGATTGATAAATGACCACCACTGAGGAGAGCAAATGGAGTCAGAAAATAGGTGTTTTGACCACTATGATGTATAATGAAGTAATAATGGAAAATAAAATTTTACTTTCTAATTTTTAAAACATGAATTTTACTTGCATGAAAATGACAAAACACAAAACACAAGATAAAATTCCCTATTCTAGCAGAAATGCTTTTGTATATTTTGTAATTAATTATATAGTGGGACCACCACAACTGCGGGGGATATATTCCAAGACCTACAGCGGATACCCAAAACCACGGATAGTAGCAAACCCTATTTATAAGTCGCTTTTCATTTACATACATTTTTTTTTTTCAACAAGTCGGCCGTAAATTACACACAACAAGACAAGATTTAGCACTTTTTCACTGATAGGAAGCACTTCATGGCTTCTCTTAGGTTTTAAAGAACTATCACCACCACTACTTTTACACCTTGGGGCCATTATTAAACAAAATTATGGGGTATTTTTGGCCTATGATAAACCACAGATAAATGAAACCTCGGAAACCGAACCCGTGGATATGGGGTCGCACTATGTCTGCTTTTTTCACATATCTTACTAAACTCTTCAACTATCTTCTATTTAATTTGTATTTTAGAAAATTTTTTTAACCCTTTTGGTGTCAGTCCCATTGTATCACGGCTCTGAAGCCAGTGTTGGTCCTGTAATATAATGCCATGAGCTCATTTCACCCAGCTAAGCTGTGAGAGGTAAATTTGGGCCTAGATATGAGAGAATGGGTCTATGTGGTAGGTGTGCACCATATAAAAAAAATCCTTCTGCATGCAGAGCATAATGAGAAAAAACTGCGATGATGTTCTTGGTTTAAAACAACGACTTTGCCGTGTATTTTTGTATGGTTTTATGTTTGTATTCTTGTTTTCTTGGTCTCAATTGATAGAATGAAAGATATACTACAGAAATAGAGATGATTTTTATTAGTTTCCGGACTGAAAGTAGCTCGAATCTGAGCTCAAAGTAGCGGAAATGTTCAATTTTTGCCAATGTTCAAGAGTAAACAAATCATGTTATGAGTCCAATACACATCAACTGGTGGGTCTAATATGCATTTTTTATTGCGCTGATATTATTTATACAATCATTACAATAATGCAGTAGTCTGCATAACAGTAAATCTTCTATTTTTTATGTGAATAAAAATTAAAAATGGAAAGCAAGCATAATATAAGAGAGGATTGGAGACATGACTAATGAACAGAGAAAATGTTATTTTAGTGCTAGGAATGCCTGCATTACTTAATCTGGACCTTATTTTGAAATTGGCTTTTCTTTAATTTTGTATGAAATTTAGTTTGGTTGACTGGATCACTGGAATTGGCCCAAAATATGACTCAAAGTGGACAAAATCGCTGATGTGTAAATATTGCTGAGGTCGCTAACTCTGCAAAAGTGTAATTCCATAAGTTTTCCAACAAATTTCATTATCTTCAGAAAAACATTCTCTCTCATTTCATAAGAATTTTTTTTTTTTTTAAATTTTTGACCCTGGGAGTAAGTTTGCAAGAGGGGATCGTGATACTCAAGGGGTTAAGCATTTCTTAGTTTCCAAAGCATCTTTGCAAAACTGTTTGTCAATAATTCTCTGTAAACCTATAAAACAAATTACAGAACAAATCATATTTTTATAACATGCTGGCTGTCTCCCACTAAGGCAGGGTGATCCAAGAAAAGAAACACTTTCACCATCATTCACATATAATCACCGCGTTTGCAGAGGTGCTCAGATACGACAGTTCAGATGTCACTCCAAACAGCAAATATCCCAAACCCCTTCTATAAAGTGTAGGCACTGTACTTCCCAGCTCTAAGACTAAAGTCCAGCTAACCAGTTTCCCTGAATCCCTTCACAAAATATTACCTTGCTCACACTCCAACACCTCCTCAAGCCCCAAAAACCATTCATCTCCGTTCACTCCTATCTAACATGTTCACACATGCCTGCTGTGTGTCTAAACCTTTTGCACACAAAACCCTCTTTTACTCTCTCCCTCCATCCTTTCCTAGGATGACCCCTACCCCTCCTTCCCTCCATTACAGATTTATATACTCTCCAAGTCATCACATTTTGCTCCATCATCTCTAAATGACAAAACCACCTAAACAACCCCTCCTCAGCCCTCTGAATAATACTTTTAGTAACTCCACATCTCCTCATAATAATAATAAAAATAATAATAACCTTTATTTGTACAAGAGTACATGTATAATGTATACATGTATAGACCATAGCTGACATCAATGACATACTACTACAGGTCCACATCCCTTTATCCAAAACCCTTGGGGCCAGTAGTGTTTCAAATTTCAGAATTTTTCGAATTTCAGAATGAAGATGGGGTCTAGGGCAGCACCCCATAATCAAACATTAACACTGCAGCAAAAACGTATGAATACTTACACTAAGCGGGATAAATAAAGACTACAAATACTACTATGGTTTATTTATAGAGTAATATACTGATAAATGAAATAATTGGATAATTATAGACCAGGAACGTGATTCTCAAGACGACTGACAGATGGTGTTTTTAACCCCTTAACTGTCACAACCCGAAATCCTGAGGTGTCTCCTGGTGTCGCAAAATTTAAAAAAAAAAAAATTATTTTTTTCTTTTGAAATGATAGAGAATCTTTTCCCGATTGTAATGACACCAAAAGAACGAAATTTGATGGAAAACTGATGGAATTACGCTCTCACGAAGTTAGTGACCTAAGTGATACTTACGAATCAGCAAATTTCGCCCACTTTGAATCCTATTTTCGGCTAATTCCATTGTTCCAGTCGACCAAACTCATAGCTATTTCTTTACAACACCATTTTTTCTATCGATTGAGTACAAGAAACTGCCCATTTACAGAGTTCAACTACCCAATAACATGGTTAGAAATTTGCAATTTGGCCAATTTCACGAAAATTAAAAAATATGACAATTTCAAAATAGGGTCCAGAATGAACAATGCAGACATTCCTGGCTCTAAAATAACATTTTCTTTGTTCATCAGTCATGTCTCCAGGCCCCTCTGATATTACTCTTGCTTTTTATTTCAAATTTTTTTTCAAACAAAAAATAGAAGATTTACTGTTATGCAGACTACTACAATATTGTAATAATTGTATAAATAATGTCAACCCATTCATGACTGCATAATAGAATGGCTACTTGGACATTTATTGGAAAATGACATCATTTGTTTACTTTTGAACATCGGCAAAAACCAAATATTTCCCCTAATTTGAGCTCCATTTCAAGGTTCTTTTCATAATAAAATCAATCAAAATCACCTCAATTTTTATAATATGTTTTCCATTCTATCAAATGAGACCAAGAAAACAAGAATATAACCATAAACACTATATGAAAATAGACCACAAATCCGCATTTTAATTAAAAAAACGGTTGGAGTTTCTTTTCTCATTATGCACTGCATGCGGCAGGATTTTTTTTTATATGGTGCACACTGACCACACAGACCCATTCTCTCACATGTGGGCCTACTAGCTTTCTCCTGCTTGATTTGAAGCCTCTAGAATTTATGAGTACGTATATATACGTCAAAAACAGAGGCTCGTAAGACGTATATATACAACCAAAACAGTCAAAGGTTTAAAGACTATGCAGTGTTTTCCTATTTTTCATTAGTTTTTGGTCATCACTGTCACTATAATATTTCAGTAACTTGTCTTCCTGCTTCTTTAAATCATAAACAGTGGTAGTTCCAACACCATATTCTTCAGTAAGAAACCTCACTGACACACCACAATCAAGCTTCTGCAGTAACTCTTATTTTCTGCGTTACTGATAACATCAGATGCTTCCTTTTCTTTTTCTCACTGTTACCCATAGGGGTATCTGAAGCTCTTTTTTGACATTTTCACAGTGAAATTAAACAGTCACAAAATAAAATGCAAAAATAAAATATCAGCAAACAGCAGACACACATGTGAACACTACAAGTGTTGAGACACAACTGACGCCTGCCACTCTGGCTGTCAGTGCTGGGTCATGCCACCATGTGGCGGCGTGACCCAGCACTGAGATGACTGACACTCAACACTCCATGAAAAAACTTTGGTTTTCGGAACTTTTCAAATTTCAGAATTTCGAATAAAGGGGTGTGGACCTGTATACAGAAAGCCCCTTATGTAGAGTATTTCAGGCATCTTAGGTCAATTTTGTCCTCAGGATGCAACCCACACCAGTCGACTAAGACTGAGGTATCTATTTTACTTATAGGTGAATAGAAAAGCAGGTGTCTTAATGAAACACATCCTATTGTTTCCGCAGATTGAACCATGGACCTCAGTGTGTGAAATGAGTATGCTAGCAATCGAGCTACAGGACACCTTCATGCTATGAATTCTCTGCATAATAATTATGTCACATAATGCCCTTAGACAAGACATCTCTACTGCCTTCAGCCTCCTTATTGCTACAACATTCACAAACACTGCTTCATACTTATATAAGAGTGCTGGTACCAGTATCTAATACATTCCCTTCTGTGCCTCCATGGATAATGTTCTTTGTCTCCACAGATACCTCAATGCACCACCCACCTTTTTGCTTTGTCAGTTCTATGGTTTACTTCTTCCTTCATAAACCCATCTACCAACAAGTCTACTCCCAAATATCTAAACGCATTCACTTCTTCCATACCCCATCCCTCCAATCTGATATCCAATTTTTCCTTATCTAAATCGATTGATACCTTCATCACCTTACTCTTGTCTATGTTCACTTTCAACTTTCTTCCTTTACACACCCTCCCAAATTCATCCATTAACCTTTGCAACTTCTTCTCAGAATCTCCCAAAAGCACAGTATAATAAAAAAAAATAACTGTCAACTCCCATTTTGTATTAGAATCTGCATAATTTAGTCCTTCCCCACTCTCTAACACCCTAGCATTTACTTCTTTTACAACACCACCTATAAATATGTTAAACAACCACAGCGACATTACACATCCCTGTCTAAGACCTACTTTTACCGGAAAGTAATCTCCCTCTCTCCTATGCACCCTAACCTGAGCCTCCCTATCCTCATAAAAATTATTTACAGTATTTAGCAATTAACCACCTATTCCATACACTTAAAACACCTACCACATTGCTCCCCTATCCACCCTATCATAAGAGCATTAGAACATAAGAAAGAAGGAACACTGCAACAGGCCTACTGACCCATGCGAAGCAGGTCCATGCCACCCCCCGGCCTAGAACAACGACCACCTAGCCAGGTCACTTCCACTTAACCCTTTGAGGGTCGACAGGCCCTCTCCGAAACTCGTTCTCAGGGTCGGCCAAATTTAAAAAAAAAAAAAATTATTTTCTCTTATGAAAAGATAGAGAATCTTTTCCCGATCATAACGACACCAAAAGTTTGAAATTTGATAGAAAACTTACGGAATTATGCTCTCGCAAAGTTAGCGGTCTCGGCGATGTTTACGGATCGGCGACTTTGCCCACTTTGAGCCCCATTTTCGGCCAATTTCACTGTACTAGTCGACAAAAAACATGAATATTTCGCTAGAACTCCATTTTTTCTATCGAATGGGTGCAAGAAACCACCCATTTATAAATTCAACTATCCAGTACAGTGGTCAGAATTTAGCAATTTTGCCAATTTCACACAAATTTCAAAAGATGCCAATTTCCGAATAGGGTCCAGAATAAACAAGAAAGACATTCCTGGCACTAAAATGACATTTCCTCTAGTCATTAGTCACGTCTCAAGGCCCCTCTTATATTCTTTTGCTTTCCACTTTGAATTTTTATTCTCACAAAAAATATAAGATTTACTGTTATGCAGACTACTGCATTAGTGTAAAAAATGGTATAAATATTATTGGTGCACTTGTGAAAGAATATTAGACTCACCAGTTGACGTGTATTGCACGCTTGGCACGATTTGTTTACTTTTGAAGTTTGGTAAAAATCGAACATTTCTGCTACTTTGAGCTCAATTTCAAGGCACCTTTCAATGTAAAACCAGTCAAAATCATCTCAATTTCAGTAATATGTCTTCCATTCTATAAAATGAGACCAAGAAAACTAGAATACAACAATAAATACTATACGAAAATACACTGCAAAGTCGCTGATTTATTAAAAAAAAATGGAAAAAGTTTTTTTTTTCTCATTATGCACCGTGTGCTGCAGGATTTTTTTTAGACTGTGCACACTGACCACATAGACCCATTCTTTCATATGAAGGCCTACCAGCTTTCTCCCACTAGATTTGAGGTCGCTAGAATTTATGAGTACTAGTACGTCAAAAACCCCTACGCGTAAGACGTACTAGTACGACGAAAACCCTCAAAGGGTTAAGGAAGAAGCATGGCACCAGACCTGGTAGCACAAGCTAGTCAGGTCCAACTCACACCCACTCATGTATTTATCCAACCTATTTTTAAAACTACACAATGTCTTAGCTTCTATGACAGTACTCGAGGGTTTGTTTCACTCATCCACAACTCTATTACCAAACCAGTGCTTTCCTATGTCCTTCCTGAATCTGAACTTTTCCAACTTGAAACCATTGCTGCGAATCTTGTCTTGGCTGAATATTTTCAGCACCCTATTACATCCCCTTTATTTATTCCTGTTTTCCATTTATATACCTCAATCATGTCCCCCCTAATTCTATGCCTTTCTAGAGAGTGCAGATTCAGGGTCCTCAGTCTATCCTCATAGGGAAGATTTCTGATACATGGGATCAGCTTTGTCATCCTCCTCTGTAAGTTTTCCAGTGTATTTATATCCATTCTGTAATACGGTGACCAGAACTGTGCAGCATAATCTAAATGAGGCCTAACCAAGGATATATAGAGCTGAAGAACAACCTGAGGACTTCTATTATTTATACTTATAGGTATGAAGCCAAGGATTCTGTTAGCTTTATCGTGAACACTTATGCACTGTTGTCTTGGTTTCAGATTACTGCTAACCAGAACTCCTAAATCCTTTTTGCAATCAGTAGTATTAAGATCTACACTATTCAGTTTATAAGTGGCATGGTTATTGTCCTGTCCAACATTTAGAACTTTACATTTGTCTATATTAAACTGCATCTGCCACTTCTCCAACCACTGCATCAGTCTATTCAAATCATCCAGGAGTGCGCTAACGTTCTCATTATAATGAATTGGACAGCCTATTTTGGTGTCATCAGCAAATTTGCTTATTTCGCTATTTATTCTCTCATCTATATCGTTTATGTAAATTGTGAACAACAAGGGACCCAACACTGACCCCTGTGGAACACCGCTTGTGACATGCCCCCATTCTGATTTTTCCCCATTTATGCAAACTCTTTGCTGCCTATTTGTCAACCATGCCTCTACCCAGGAAGCTTTTTCTAAATCCATAAAAGCAACAAAAACTTTCCTACCTTTATCTAAATACTTTTCACTTGCATGCTTCAATGTAAACACTTGGTCTACACATCCCCTACCCATTGTAAAGCCTCCTCGCAATCCTGCTCTCTGTCTTACCTCTAATTCTTTCAATAATAACCCTACCATACACCTTAGTAGGTATACTTAGTAGGCTTATTCCTCTATAATTTTTACACTCTTTTATCCCCCTTCCCTTTTCATAAAGGAACTAGGCATGCTCTCTGCCAGTCCTAAGCTACCTTTCCCTTTTTTTTTCATACATTTATTGAACAAATGTACCAACTACTCCAAAACTATATCCCCACCTGCTTTTAACATTTCAGTCATGATTCCATATGCTTCAGCTGCTTTACCCCCTTTCATTCTACGCAATACCTCATGCACCTCCTTGGCCAATGCATGAAATCGGTTGCCTCCCTCTCATCAACATTTAACAGTTTCTCAAAATATCCCAGCCATCTTCCCAGTACCTCCAACTTCCCATCTACTAACTCCCCTATTCTACTTTAACAGTCAAGTCCATTTATTCCCTAGGCTTAACCTATTTATCTAACTTCAAAACTTTTCCTTATTCTCAGCAAAATTTGTTGACATTACCTCACCCGCTATCATTTTCTCTTCAATGGCACTCCCTCAATACTCTCTTTGCCTCTCTTTTACTCTCCATATACTCCACCCTTCTTATATCACTTCTGCTTTGTAAAAAAACCTCTCAAAAGCAAGCTTTTCTTCCCTTATCACACCCTTTAAACTCACAAGATGGTATTCAACTTGAGTGGGGTCACACTACTTAACTAGCAAAGCTAAAAGCTCGATGAGCACAGTGAAAAATATAAGTCATATATTCTCGAATAACTAGTTTATTTCAACTTTTTCATAAAACAAAAGTTTAGAGCAGCTGAAATTTTTGACTACTTACCTTGAATAGTAGGATCAGCAGTACTAGGCATTATATAGTCAACACCACACTGACCATTCTCAATGTATTGTACTTCATCTAGAGCAATATAAGTATTTTGCTCAAAGTCCAACATGCCAGTTATAATGACCTAGAAATACATATTACAGGTAAATTAAAATTTAACAAATCACCAAAACTTTTAAGAAAACATTCATTAAGAGCCAGAAAATTTAGAACAAATTTACATAAATCTTCTTTCTTTCAATCCACTGGCTGCATTCCACCGAGACAGGGTGGCCTATAAAGAAAAACAAAGGAAGGTTTATCTTCTTAAATTTTTTAATATATACAGGAGAAGGAGTTACTAGCCCCTTGGTCTCGACATTTTAGTCACCTCTTACGACACGCTTGGCTTACGGAGGAAGAATTCTGTTCCACTTCCCCATGGAGATCAGCAGAAATAAACATGGACTAATAAGAAAATAGAAGAAAACCCAGAGGAGTATACGTATATGTATATGCTTGTACATGCACGTGTAGTGTGACCTGAATGTAAATAGAAGTGGCAAGACGTACCTGAAATCTTGCATGTTTATGAGACAGAAAAAAGACACTAGCAATCCTATCATCATGTAAAATAATTACATTCACTTGGCAGGATGGTAGTACCTCCCTGGGTAATTGCTGTCTACCAACCTATTACCTCTAATTTATATAAATAACAAGATGGGAAGTACAATGCCTGCACTTTAAAGGAGGAGTTTGGGATATTGGCAGTTTAGAGAGAAGTCTAAGCTGTCGTATCTGAGTGCCTCTGCAAAGACAGTGATTATATATAAGTGATGGTGAAAGTGTTGAGTGACAAAAGTTTTTTCTTTCTTTTTGGGCTTTTCTTTCTTTTTGAGTCACCCCACCTTGGTGGGAAACTGCCGACATGTTAAAAAAAAGCTCAATAATAACATTATTCTCACAAATACGTACAGTTGCTAATAATAACTAAGGCATTTGAGCTGTTAGGAATAGTTGGTAAACCTCAAAATCAGTATTCAAAAGAATGCCATGTTTATTATTAATTAATATCAACCAATATCAACAAATTTTGTTGAAAATAAGAAAAAGTTTTGGAGTGAGATTAACAAGTTAAGGAAGCCTAGAGAACAAATGGATTTGTCCGTTAAAAATAGGAGAGGAGAGTTATTAAATGGAGAGTTAGAGGTTATGGGAAGATGGAAGGAATATTTTGAGGAATTGTTAAATGTTTATGAAGATAGGGAAGCTGTGATTTAGTGTATAGGGCAAGGAGGAATAACATCTTGTAGGAGTGAGGAAGAACCTGTTGTGAATGTGGGGGAAGTTCGTGAGGCAGTAGGTAAAATGAAAGGGGGTAAAGCAGCCGGGATTGATGGGATAAAGATAGAAATGTTAAAAGCAGGTGGGGATATAGTTTTGGAGTGGTTGGTGCAATTATTTAATAAATGTATGGAAGAGGGGAAGGTACCTAGGGATTGGCAGAGAGCATGCATAGTTCCTTTGTATAAAGGCAAAGGGGACAAAAGAGAGTGCAAAAATTATAGGGGGATAAGAATAAGAAGAAAATTGTCAAAGTGGGAAGTCTGAATGTGCGTGGATGTTGTGCAAATGATAAGAAAGAGATGATTGTGGATGTTATGAATGAGAAGAAACTGGATGTCCTGGCTTTAAGTGAAACAAAGCTGAAGGGGGTGGGAGAGTTTCAATGGAGAGGAATAAATGGGATTAGGTCAGGGGTTTCAAATAGAGTTAGAGCTAAAGAAGGAGTAGCAATAATGTTGAAGGATAAGCTATGGCAGGAAAAGAGGGACTATAAATGTATTAATTCAAGGATTATGTGGAGTAAAATAAAGATTGGATGTGAAAAGTGGGTTATAGTAAGCGTGTATGCACCTGGAGAAGAGAGAAGTGTAGAGGAGAGAGAGAGATTCTGGGAAATGTTGAGTGAATGCATGGGGAGTTATGAATCAAGTGTGAGAGTAATGGTGGTTGGGGATTTCAATGCTAAAGTGCGTAAAAATGTTATGGAGGGAGTAGTAGGTAAATTTGGGGTGCCAAGGGTAAATGTAAATGGGGAGCCTTTAATTGAGCTATGTGTAGAAAGAAATTTGGTAATAAGTAATACATATTTTATGAAAAAGAGGATAAATAAATATACAAGGTATGATGTAGCACGTAATGAAAGTAGTTTGTTAGATTATGTATTGGTGGATAAAAGGTTGATGGGTAGGCTCCAGGATGTACATGTTTATAGAGGGGCAACTGATATATCGGATCATTATTTAGTTGTAGCTACAGTTAGAGTAAGAGGTAGATGGGAAAAGAGGAAGGTGGCAACAACAAGTAAGAGGGAGGTGAAAGTGTATAAACTAAGGGAGGAGGAAGTTCGAGCGAGATATAAGCGACTATTGGCACAAAGGTGGGCAAGTGCAAAGATCAGTAGTGGGGGGGTTGAAGAGGGTTGGAATAGTTTTAAAAATGCAGTATTAGAATGTGGGGCAGAAGTTTGTGGTTATAGGAGGGTGGGGGCAGGAGGAAAGAGGAGTGATTGGTGGAATGATGAAGTAAAGGGTGTGATAAAAGAGAAAAAGGTAGCTTACGAGAGGTTTTTACAAAGCAGAAGTGTTATAAGAAGAGCAGAGTATATGGAGAGTAAAAGAAAGGTGAAGAGAGTGGTGAGAGAGTGCAAAAGGAGAGCAGATGATAGAGTCGGAGAGGCACTGTCAAGAAATTTTAATGAAAATAAAAAAAAATTTTGGAGTGAGTTAAACAAGTTAAGAAAGCCTAGGGAAAGTATGGTTTTGTCAGTTAAAAACAGAGTAGGGGAGTTAGTAGATGGGGAGAGGGAGGTATTAGGTAGATGGCGAGAATATTTTGAGGAACTTTTAATGGTTGAGGAAGAAAGGGAGGCGGTAATTTCATGCACTGGCCAGGGAGGTATACCATCTTTTAGGAGTGAAGAAGAGCAGAATGTAAGTGTGGTGGAAGTACGTGAGGCATTACGTAGAATGAAAGGGGGTAAAGCAGCTGGAACTGATGGGATCATGACAGAAATGTTAAAAGCAGGGGGGGATATAGTGTTGGAGTGGTTGGTACTTTTGTTTAATAAATGTATGAAAGAGGGGAAGGTACCTTGGGATTGGCGGAGAGCATGTATAGTCCCTTTATATAAAGGGAAAGGGGACAAAAGAGATTGTAAAAATTATAGAGGAATAAGTTTACTGAGTATACCAGGAAAAGTATACGGTAGGGTTATAATTGAAAGAATTAGAGGTAAGACAGAATGTAGGATTGCGGATGAGCAGGGAGGCTTCAGAGTGGGTAGGGAATGTGTAGATCAAGTGTTTACATTGAAGCATATATGTGAACAGTATTTAGATAAAGGTAGGGAAGTTTTTATTGCATTTATGGATTTAGAAAAGGCATATGATAGAGTGGATAGAGGAGCAATGTGGCAGATGTTGCAAGTATATGGAATAGGTGGTAAGTTACTAAATGCTGTAAAGAGCTTTTATGAGGATAGTGAGGCTCAGGTTAGGGTATGTAGAAGAGAGGGAGAATACTTCCCGGTAAAAGTAGGTCTTAGACAGGGATGTGTAATGTCACCATGGTTGTTTAATATATTTATAGATGGGGTTGTAAAAGAAGTAAATGCTAGGGTGTTCAGGAGAGGGGTGGGATTAAATTAAGGGGAATCAAATTCAAAATGGGAACTGACGCAGTTACTTTTTGCTGATGATACTGTGCTTATGGGAGATTCTAAAGAAAAACTGCAAAGGTTAGTGGATGAGTTTGAGAATGTGTGTAAAGGTAGAAAGTTGAAAGTGAACATAGAAAAGAGTAAGGTGATGAGGGTATCCAATGATTTAGATAAAGAAAAATTGGATATCAAATTGGGGAGGAGGAGTATGGAAGAAGTGAATGTTTTCAGATACTTGGGAGTTGACGTGTCGGCGGATGGGTTTATGAAGGATGAGGTTAATCATAGAATTGATGAGGGAAAAAGGTGAGTGGTGCGTTGAGGTATATGTGGAGTCAAAAAAACGTTATCTATGGAGGAAAAGAAAGGAATGTATGAAAGTATAGTAGTACCAACACTCTTATATGGATGTGAAGCTTGGGTGGTAAATGCAGCAGCGAGGAGACGGTTGGAGGCAGTGGAGATGTCCTGTTTAAGGGCAATGTGTGGTGTAAATATTATGCAGAAAATACAGACCGTGGAAATTAGGAAAAGGTGTGGAGTTAATAAAAGCATTAGTCAGAGGGCAGAAGAGGGGTTGTTGAAGTGGTTTGGTCATTTAGAGAGAATGGATCAAAATAGAATGACATGGAAAGCATATAAATCTATAGGGGAAGGAAGGAGGGGTAGGGGTCGTCCTCAAAAGGGGTGGAAAGAGGGGGTAAAGGAGGTTTTGTGGGCTAGGGGCTTGGACTTCCAGCAAGCGTGCATGAGCGTGTTAGATAGGAGTGAATGGAGACGAATGATACTTGGGACCTGACGATCTGTTGGAGTGTGAGCAGGGTAATATTTAGTGAAGGGATTCAGGGAAACCGGTTATTTTCATATAGTCGGACTTGAGTCCTGGAAATGGGAAGTACAATGCCTGCACTTTAAAGGAGGGGTTTGGGATATTGGCAGTTTGGAGGGATATGTTGTGTATCTTTATACGTATATGCTTCTAAACTGTTGTATTCTGAGCACCTCTGCAAAAGCAGTGATAATGTGTGAGTGTGGTGAAAGTGTTGAATGATGATGAAAGTATTTTCTTTTTGGGGATTTTCTTTCTTTTTTGGGTCACCCTGCCTCGGTGGGAGACGGCCGACTTGTTGAAAAAAAATAAAAAATAAAAAAATAAAAGTCTATTGAGTATACCTAGTAAAGTGTATGGTAGAGTTATTATTTATTTATTTATTTATTTATTTATTTATTTAAAAATTTGTGCACACATACAGAGGTACAAAAAATACAGAAAAAGAGCAGTATGCCAAAGCCACTTATACTATGCATAGCATTACGGGCTGGCTTAAAATTAACTTAAGATGAACTAAGCAATGATGACATCGGTGATAAAACTTTAATGTAAACAGATTACTATAAAGCACAAGTGAGTATTACAAAGACAGGTCATATGGCTGTATGCATTGTTGTACATTCAGTAGAATGGAGTATTCTGTTAGGTAGTGTATTTAAAAAATAATAAAGTTAGATTGGGTTTTAGGTTTAACATTTATGTGATATAATTGTGAGAAACATTTAAGATATACAATTTATAAGGTTCAGTTATTCAGTATTTATTTGGTTTTGGGTGAGTAAGTGATCTTTGAGAAGAGACTTGAATTTATAAACAGGTAGTGTTTCTTTTATATTTACAGGTAATGAGTTCCAGATTTTAGGGCCTTTTATGTGCATTGAGTTTTTGCAAAGTGTGAGATGGACACGAGGAACATCAAAGAGTGATCTGTGCCTTGTGTTATGGTCATGTGTTCTGTTGAGGTTGGCAAGGAGATGTTTGAGGGGAGGGTTAATATCAGAGTTAAGTGTTCTATGTATGTAATAGGTGCAGTAATAAGTATGAATGTTTTGTATGGTGAATAGGTTTAGTGTATTGAATATTGGTGGAGTGTGCTGCCTATAGTGAGAATTTGTTATCATTCTAACTGCAGCCTTTTGTTGGGTAATTAGTGGTCTGAGATGGTTACTTGTTGTTGAGCCCCATGCACAAATTCCATAGGTGAGATAGGGGTAAATAAGAGAGTGATATAGGGCCAGGAGGGCTGACTGTGGAGCATAGTACCGTATCTTCGATAGTATGCCTACAGTCTTGGAAATTTTCTTAGAAATTTGTTGTATATGTGTATGAAATTTGAGTCTATTATCAAGGTGGATTCCTAAGAATTTTCCCTCTGCTAGCTTTGTGATAGGTGATCCGTTTATCATTATGTTAAGAGGGACATCTGTAGCTCTGTTACCAAACTGAATGAAGTAGGTTTTGTCAATGTTTAGTGTAAGTTTGTTAGTCCTCATCCAGGTAGATATTTTCTGTAATTCTGTATTTACAGTATTGGCTAGCGTGACTGGGCTCGGGTGGGAGAAGACGTATGTAGTGTCATCTGCAAATAGTGTGGGTTTGAGTAATTGCGAAGCATTTGGTAGGTCATTTATGTATAGGAGAAAGAGAAGAGGGCCAAGGACACTTCCCTGTGGGACACCAACTGTAATTGGTTGTGCAGAAGAGTTTGCCCCATTTGCATACACATATTGGCTTCTGTTGCTGAGGTATGACTTGAGGTAGTTGAGGGAGTGCCCTCTTATACCATAGTGTGACAATTTTGCGTGGAGCAAGTCATGGTTAACTGTATCAAAAGCTTTACGTAAGTCAATGAAGATCCCCAGTGGGACTTCTTTTTTCTCTATTGCAGTGTATATATGTTCTAGCATGTGTATAATAGCATCATTAGTATTTTTATTTGGCCTGAATCCAAATTGGCAGGGGTTGAGTATGTTTTGGGAGATAAGGTAGGAGTAGATTCGTTTATGAATTAATTTTTCGAAGATTTTTGAGAGAGGGTGTAAGTTGGATATTGGCCTATAGTTATTCAACTCTGTTTGGTCTCCTCCTTTGTGGATCGGGGTGACCCTTGCTATTTTGAGTATTGTGGGGAAGGTGGAGGATTCAATGGATTTGTTAAAGAGTGTTGCAATGATTGGTGATAGCACTTGTGACATTTTTTTGTATATAAAGGGTGGTAAGGTATTTAAATCTCCTGCCTTGTTTTTTAGCGTGTTGATAATAAGGGAGACTTCGTATGGGTTAGTCGGAGCTAGGAACAGTGTGTTCGGGTAGTTGCCAGTGAGGTAGTCATTTGGTGGGGTATCTGAGCTTGGGATTTTATTGGCAAGGTTTTGTCCTATAGTGGAGAAGAAGTCATTGAGTCTGTTTGCTGTTTCTGTTGGTGGGAGTTGGGGTTCATCTGATTTTGCTAATTTTATTTCGCTATTTCGTGATATCTTTTTTGTTCCTAAAATTTCTGATAGGGTTTTCCAGGTCTTTTTTATATCACCTCGTAAGTTGGATAATCTGTTCTCATAATACAATTTTTTTGCCCTTCTTATCAGGCTGGTTAGGATTGACGAGTAACGTTTTGTTTGGTCTCTGGTTATGTGACCCATTCTGTACTGTTTTTCATATTGGTGTTTTGTATTTATGGATTTGAGAATGCTGGGTGTTAACCAGGGACTGTTCAGTCTCTTAGCTGTCATCTGTTTAGTTTTTTTAGGGCAGTGCTTGTTATAGAGGTATTGGGTCTTTTTTAGAAAATTATTAATACATTCGTCAATATCTGTATAGATTTCTAGCTCAGTGTGCCAGTCAATGTTTGCTACTGCTGTTGTGAAGTTATTAATGGCTGCCTCATTGTGAAGTCTGAAGGTGACTTTAGTAGTGTCTTGGGGTAATTTACCAAGAGTTGTTATGAGAAAAGTAGGGTAGTGGTCTGTGGTATTATCTGTAATTATGCCTGATTTTAAAGGGGATATGGTGTTGGTCCAGATGTGGTCAAGTAGGGAAACACTAGTCTCTGTAACTCTTGTAGGTTTTGTTACTGTTGGTAGCAACATACAGTTACTCATTGTGTTTGTGAATTCAGTAACGTGTGGGTCCTGGTCTTGCAGGAGATTTATATTGAAGTCACCTGAGAGTAGTAAGTGATCTTTGTTCATGCGTGCATCAGTTATCATACTTCCTAGGTTTTGACTAAATTGGCTAATGTTTGACTGTGGAACTCTGTAAATTCAAAGAATTAAGAGTAAGACGGAGAATAGGATATCAGGTGAACAAGGAGGCTTTAGGTAGGGGGTGTGTGAACCAGGTGTTTACAGTGAAACATATAAGTGAACAGTATTTAGATAAGGCTAAAGAGGTTTTTGTGGCATTTATGGATTTGGAAAAGGCGTATGACAGGGTGGATATGGGGGCAATGTGGCAGATGTTGCAGGTGTATAGTGTAGGAGGTAGGATACTGAAAGCAGTGAAGAGTTTTTACGAGGATAGTGAGGCTCAAGTTAGAGTATGTAGGAAAGAGGGAAATTATTTCCCAGTAAAAGTAGGCCTTAGACAAGGATGTGTGATGTCACAGTGGTTGTTTAATATATTTATAGATGGGATTGTAAGAGAAGTAAATGCGAGGGTCTTGGCAAGAGGCGTGGAGTTAAAAGATAAAGAATCACACATAAAGTGGGAGTTGTCACAGTTGCTCTTTGCTGATGACACTGTGCTCTTGGGAGATTCTGAAGAGAAGTTGCAGAGATTGGTGGATGAATTTGGTAGGGTGTGCAAAAGAAGAAAATTAAAAGTGAATACAGGAAAGAGTAAGGTTATGAGGATAACAAAAAGATTAGGTGATGAAAGATTGGATATCAGATTGGAAGGAGAGAGTATGGAGGAGGTGAATGTATTCAGATATTTGGGAGCGGATGTGTCAGCAGATGGGTCTATGAAAGATGAGGTGAATCATAGAATTGATGAGGGGAAAAGGATGAGCGGTGCACTTAGGAGTCTGTGGAGACAAAGAACTTTGTCCTTGGAGGCAAAGAGGGGAATGTATGAGAGTATAGTTTTACCAACGCTCTTATATGGGTGTGAAGCATGGGTGATGAATGTTGCAACGAGGAGAAGGCTGGAGGCAGTGGAGATGTCATGTCTGAGGGCAATGTGTGGTGTGAATATAATGCTGAGAATTCGTAGTTTGGAAGTTAGGAAGAGGTGCGGGATTACCAAAACTGTTGTCCAGAGGGCTTAGGAAGGGTTGTTGAGGTGGTTCAGACATGTAGAGAGAATGGAGTGAAACAGAATGACTTCACGAGTGTATCAGTCTGTAGTGGAAGGAAGGCGGGGTAGGGGTCGGCCTAGGAAAGGTTGGAGGGAGGGGGTAAAGGAGGTTTTGTGTGCGAGGGGCTTGGACTTCCAGCAGGCATGCGTGAGCGTGTTTGATAGGAGTGAATGGAGACAAATGGTTTTTAATACTTGACGTGCTGTTGGAGTGTGAGCAAAGTAACATTTATGAAGGGATTCAGGGAAGCCAGCAGGCCAGACTTGAGTCCTGGAGATGGGAAGTACAGTGCCTGCACTCTGAAGAAGGGGTGTTAATGTTGCAGTTTAAAAACTGTAGTGAAAAGCACCCTTCTGGCAAGACAGTGATGGAGTGAATGATGGTGAAAATTTTTCTTTTTCGGGCCACCCTGCCTTGGTGGGAATCAGCCAGTGTGTTAAAAAAAATATAATAATAATCAACCATCTTTAGTAAATAAGTATAATCTTTCACATCAAAGAACTATAAACATCTAAGCAGCACTTATGCATCAAAGAGAATATGATAAAATCCCTGGATAAAAATGTACAATGTGGTTCTGCATATTTTAATAATAAGCATCTTTAGTACCAGTATGTAATAGGTTGGCAGACAGCAACTGCCCAGGGAGGTACTACCGTCCTGCAAGGTGAGTGTAAAACGGAAGCCTGTAATTGTTTTACATACAGTAGGATTGTTGGTGTCTTTTTTCTGTCTCATAAACATGCAAAATTTCAGGTCCATCTTGCTAATGTAACTTAGCTTACACTACACTTGCGTGTGCAAGTATATATGCACACCCCTCTTGGTTTTTTCTATTTTCTCACTAGTTCTTGTTCTTGTTTATTTCCTCTTATCTCCATGGAGAAGTGGAACAGAATTCTTCCTCTGTAAGCCCTGCATGTCATATGAGGCGACTAACATGCCAGGAGCAAGGGGCTAGTAACCCCTTTTCTTGTATACATTAATAAAGCTAAAAAGAGAAACTTTTGTTTTTCTTTTTGGGCTGCCCTGCTTCGGTGGGATACAGCCAGTTTGTTGAAAGAAGAAGAAAGATCTTTAGCACTCACATGCAGATCACTTTGTATCTATTAGACAGATTTAATCAGTACCCAACTTACCTTGAATGATTCAGATTGAAGAATAGTAACATCTGCATATTTCCAGTGAGGATCAGTGCCATGAAGAAGCCTCCATAAAGTTTGCCAGCCATTAGCTTGTGCTGCTGAAATCTGTGTTGGGAAACATTTATTATTCTAAATCTTTAAATACATTCAACATCAGCAGTTATCTTAATATCTTTATTATGCACCCCATATCCATCTTGCAGGTGGTAGTCAAAAGATTACAGACACACATAATGGGTCCAGGGACATAGGCCACAATATCAGCAGCAGTACCAAAACTCACAATATTTCTTGAGATATTACTTCAGAACTATGTATTTATATATGTATTTTGAAACCCACATGAGCTTTAAAATATAGTACAATGATGAAGTAACGAATCCACAAAAAATAAAAAAAAGACAAATATGGATACGACATCCTTTATACTTACAGTGAATGAACCATTTGTGAAAGCTGCATTATACCAGAAACTCAAACATGCTCCATCTGAGTGAGTTCCAGGGTAATACAGGGATGCTAGGTTAGCATATCCTCCTTCACTTGGCATCAAATACCCAGATACAATTAGATAGTGACCTGAAAAACAGTAGCATAAATAAATACTACAACAAAATCCCTAAATGATTATTTTTCATATTTTGATTCCTATAACTGAAATATTTCATATATTTTGAACCTTTCATTATTTTTTACTTTAGTTAGACACTTTATTATTTTTTATTTTAGTTAAAAAGTGCTTTTAATTATATGGAACAATGGCTAGCTCACCATATATGGTGCCCACAGAATAATCAGTAAGCGGTCCTGGTAGAGCATCTTTTGGGCTTTGTAGCAACCAATCAGCAGAATCGTCTTGTGAATTTGTCCATGAGCAAAGATCATGCTCAAAGTCACATTCATATCCCTCACAAACTTCTGTGTTAGTGTATACATCATCTATTCCTATGACAGCTTTGGTGTTGTTCTCCAAAACTTGAGCCTCAAATATCAGCTATTGGAAAAGGAAAAGTGTTTTTAATAAATATGTTTGCATATCTCTATCTACAGTGCTCACGATTGAAGTATTTTTTTTTTTTCAACAAGTCGGCCGTCTCCCACCGAGGCAGGGTGACCCAAAAAAGAAAGAAAATCCCCAAAAAGAAAATACTTTCATCATCATTCAACACTTTCACCACTCACACACATTATCACTGTTTTTGCAGAGGTGCTCAGAATACAACAGTTTAGAAGCATACACATATAAAGATACACAACATATCCCTCCAAACTGCCAATATCCCAAACCCCTCCTTTAACCCTTTGAGGGTCGACAGGCCCTCTCCGAAACTCGTTCTCAGGGTCGGCCAAATTTAAAAAAAAAAAAAAATTATTTTATCTTATGAAAAGATAGAGAATCTTTTCCCGATCATAAAGACACCAAAAGTTTGAAATTTGATAGAAAACTTATGGAATTATGCTCTCGCAAAGTTAGCGGTCTCGGCGATGTTTACGCATCGGCGATTTTGCCCACTTTGAGCCCCATTTTCGGCCAATTTCACTGTACTAGTCGACAAAAAACATGAATATTTCGCTAGAACTCCATTTTTTCTATCGAATGGGTGCAAGAAACCACCCATTTATGAAATTCAACTATCCAGTACAGTGGTCAGAATTTAGCAATTTTGCCAATTTCACACAAATTTCAAAAGATGCCAATTTCCGAATAGGGTCCAGAATAAACAAGAAAGACATTCCTGGCACTAAAATGATATTTCCTCTAGTCATTAGTCACGTCTCAAGGCCCCTCTTATATTCTTTTGCTTTCCACTTTGAATTTTTATTCTCACAAAAAATATAAGATTTACTGTTATGCAGACTACTGCATTAGTGTAAAAAATGGTATAAATATTATTGGTGAACTTGTAAAAGAATATTAGACTCACCAGTTGACGTGTATTGCATGCTTGGCACGATTTGTTTACTTTTGAAGTTTGGTAAAAATCGAACATTTCTGCTACTTTGAGCTCAATTTCAAGGCACCTTTCATAGTAAAACCAGTCAAAATCATCTCATTTTCTGTAATATGTCTTCCATTCTATAAAATGAGACCAAGAAAACTAGAATACAACAATAAATACCATACGAAAATACACTGCAAAGTCGCTGATTTATTAAAAAAAAATGGTCAAAGTTTTTTTTTTTCTCATTATGCACTGTGTGCTGCAGGATTTTTTTAAGACTGTGCACACTGACCACATAGACCCATTCTTTCATATGAAGGCCTACCAGCTTTCTCCCACTAGATTTGAGGCCGCTAGAATTTATGAGTACTAGTACGTCAAAAACCCCTACGCGTAAAACGTACTAGTACGACCAAAACCCTCAAAGGGTTAAAGTGCAGGCATTGTACTTCCCATTTCCAGGACTCAAGTCCAACTATATGAAAATAACCTGTTTCCCTGAATCCCTTCACTAAATATTACCCTGCTCACACTCCAACAGATCGTCAGGTCCCAAGTACCATTCGTCTCCATTCACTCCTATCTAACATGCTCACGCACGCTTGCTGGAAGTCCAAGCCCCTCGCCCACAAAACCTCCTTTACCCCCTCTCTCCAACCCTGTTGAGGATGACCCCTACCCCACCTTCCTTCCCCTACAGATTTATATGCTTTCCATGTCATTCTACTTTGATGCATTCTCTCTAAATGACCAAACCACCTCAACAACCCCTCTTCTGCCCTCTGACTAATACTTTTATTAACTCCACACCTTTTCCTAATTTCCACACACTGAATTTTCTGCATAATATTTACACCACACATTGCCCTTAAACAGGACATCTCCACTGCCTCCAACTGTCTCCTTGCTGCTGCATTTACCACCCAAGCTTCACACCCATATAAGTGTGTTGGTACTACTATACTTTCATACATTCCCTTCTTTGCCTCCATAGATAACATTTTTTGACTCCACATATACCTCAATGCACCACTCACCTTTTTTCCCTCATCAATTCTATGATTAACCTCATCCTTCATAAATCCATCCGCCGACACATCAACTCCCAAGTATCTGAAAACATTAACTTCTTCCATACTCCTCCTCCCCAATTTGATATCCAATTTTTCTTTATCTAAATCATTTGATACCCTCATCACCTTACTCTTTTCTATGTTCACTTTCAACTTTCTACCTTTACACACATTCCCAAACTCATCCACTAACCTTTGCAATTTTTCTTTAGAATCTACCATAAGCACAGTATCATCAGCAAAAAGTAACTGTGTCAATTCCCATTTTGAATTTGATTCCCCAAAATTTAATCTCACCCCTCTCCTGAACACCCTAGCATTTACTTCCTTTACAACCCCATCTATAAATATATTAAACAACCATGGTGAAATTACACATCCCTGTCTAAGACCTACTTTTACCGGGAAGTAGTCTCCCTCTCTTCTACACACCCTAACCTGAGCCTCACTATCCTCATAAAAACTCTTTACAGCATTTAATAACTTACCACCTATTCCATATACTTGCAACATCTGCCACATTGCTCCTCTATCCACTCTATCATATGCCTTTTCTAAATCCATAAATGCAATAAAAACTTCCCTACCTTTATCTAAATACTGTTCACATATATGCTTCAATGTAAACACTTGATCTACACATCCCCTACCCACTCTGAAACCTCCTTGCTCATCTGCAATCCTACATTCTGTCTTACCTCTAATTCTTTCAATTATAACCCAACCGTACAATTTTCCTGGTATACTCAGTAAACTTATTCCTCTATAATTTTTTCGGTCTCTTTTGTCCCCTTTCCCTTTATATAAAGGGACTATACATGCTCTCCGCCAATCCCTAAGTACCTTCCCCTCTTTCATACATTTATTAAACAAAAGTACCAACCACTCCAACGCTATAATCCCCCCTGCTTTTAACATTTCTGTCATGATCCCATCAGTTCCAGCTGCTTTACCCCCTTTCATTCTACATAATGCCTCACGTACCTCCCCCACACTTACATTCGGCTCTTCTTCACTCCTAAAAGATTGTATACCTCCCTGACCAGTGTATGAAATTATTGCCTCTCTTTCTTTCTTAACATTTAAAAGTTCCTCAAAATATTCTCGCCATCTACCTAATACCTCCCTCTCCCCATCTACTAACTCCCCTACTCTGTTTTTAACTGACAAAACCATACTTTCCCTAGGCTTTCTTAACTTGTTTAACTCACTCCAAAATTTTTTCTTATTTTCATTAAAATTTCTTGACAGTGCCTCTCCCACTCTATCATCTGCTCACCTTTTGCACTCTCTCACCACTCTCTTTACCTTTCTTTTACTCTCCATATACTCTACTCTTCTTATAACACTTCTGCTTTGTAAAAACCTCTCATAAGCTACCTTTTTCTCTTTTATCACACCCTTTACTTTATCATTCCACCAATCACTCCTCTTTCCTCCTGCCCCCACCCTCCTATGACCACAAACTTCTACCCCACATTCTAATACTGCATTTTTAAACTATTCCAACCCTCTTCAACCCCCCACTACTCATCTTTGCACTAGCCCACCTTTCTGCCAATAGTCGCTTATATCTCACCCGAACTTCCTCCTCCCTTAGTTTACACACTTTCACCTCCCTCTTACTTGTTGTTGCCACCTTCCTCTTTTCCCATCTACCTCTTACTCTAACTGTAGCTACAACTAAATAATGATCCGATATATCAGTTGCCCCTCTATAAACATGTACATCCTGGAGCCTACCCATCAACCTTTTATCCACCAATACATAATCTAATAAACTACTTTCATTACGTGCTACATCATACCTTGTATATTTATTTATCCTCTTTTTCATAAAATATGTATTACTTATTACCAAATCTCTTTCTACACATAGCTCAATTAAAGGCTCCCCATTTACATTTACCCCTGTCACCCCAAATTTACCTACTACTCCCTCCATAACATTTTTACCCACTTTAGCATTGAAATCCCCAACCACCATTACTCTCAAACTTGATTCAAAACTCCCCACGCATTCACTCAACATTTCCCAAAATCTCTCTCTCTCCTCTAGACTTCTCTCTTCTCCAGGTGCATACATGCTTATTATAACCCACTTTTCACATACAATCTTTATTTTACTCCACATAATCCTTGAATTAATACATTTATAGTCCCTCTTTTCCTGCCATAGCTTATCCTTCAACATTATTGCTACTCCTTCTTGAGCTCTAACTCTATTTGAAACCCCTGACCTAATCCCATTTATTCCTCTCCATTGAAACTCTCCCACCCCCTTCAGCTTTGTTTCACTTAAAGCCAGGACATCCAGCTTCTTCTCATTCATAACATCCACAATCATCTCTTTCTTATCATTTGCACAACATCCATGCACATTCAGACTTCCCACTTTGACAATTTTCTTCTTATTCTTTTTAGTAATCTTTACAGGAAAAGGGGTTACTAGCCCATTGTTCCCGGCATTTTAGTTGACTTTTACAACATGCATGGCTTACGGAGGAAAGATTCTTATTCCACTTCCCCATGGATATAAAAGGAAAAGTAATAAGACCAAGAACTATTAAGATAAAATCAAAGAAAACTCAGATGAGTGTGTATAAATAAATGTGTACATGTATGTGTAGTGTGACCTAAGTGTAAGTAGAAGTAGCAAGACATACCTGTAATCTTGCATATTTATGAGACAGACAGAAGACATCAGCAATCCTACCATCATGTAAAACAATTACAGGCTTTCGTTTTACACTCACTTGACAGGATGGTAGTACCTCCCTGGGTGGTTGCTGTCTACCAACCTACTACTTGTTGACTATATGTTGACTATAAAACAGGTCCTCCTATGCACTTTAGGACATCCTTCAAGTGTCTAGGAAGTGATTAACACACATTCTTTAGGACTTCATGGGCTAAACTCCCCCAGGATGCATGGATGGTGTCCTAAGAGTGATTACCAATAGAACCCTAGCTGTTTTAAAGAGGGAATTGGATAGAGTCCTAAAGACAGTGGCCGACCAGTTGGGCTGTGGTCCATATGTAGGATTGCATGCAGCCAGCAGTAACATCCTGGTTGATCAGGCACTGATCTACCAGAAAGCCTGGTCATGGACCAGGCCACAATGGTGTTGATACCTGCAACAACCCTCTAGGATAAATACCCTTCAGCTAGGTAGCCGTCCAAGACTCAGGTTCAGCTAACCAGTTTCCCTCAAATCCCTTCATAAAAATTACCTTGCTTTCATTCCAACAGCATGTCAAATCCTTGAAATCACTTATCTATATTCACTCAGATCGATCATGCACATACTCACCTAATGGATACTCAAGGGCCTACCACTTAAAAAACCTCCATCCCAACCTCTCTTCAATGTTTCCTTGGCAAATGAAAGACTTGTCTTAATCATAAGATAAGAGTATAGTATTATGGAATTTCTTAATCATAAATGTATTCTTTTACTTGTTTACTTACATGAAAGTTTGTTATCTCACTGATATGTCTTTCCACTTTTACCCAGTGATCGCCTTGACTTTCTGTTTGCTCAAAGAGAAGTTCCATGCTTATGACTGTTGATAATTCAGAACTATCATCATCAGTGTTCTGAATAAAAGCTGATAGTTTACTTGTGCCTGGCAAGCCTGACAGGTAATAGTAGAAGTTGACACACCTAGGAAAGAAAAAATATTTGTAATTTAGGGAAAACTCTAATATTAAATTTTCACATAAAAGGCCCGAAGATCTGGAATTCATTGTCAGAACACACTAAAGGACCCCTGTCTGCAAATCAGTTTAAGGCCCTAATAAGAAATCACCTCATCACCTAAACTTAAACAGACAAACCGTACCTGATCACTACCAGTTTCTCAAAAGCTGCTCATATTGTGCTGATAAATGCTCAACCACTTACTACTTTGAAATTAGGACATCTATTTTTTCATTGTTTTAAATAGTAGTAGATTGTAATACAGTACATCATAATGTAAATTGTTCCATTGTAATACCAAATTTCATTGTTTTAAATAGTACTAAACTGTAATACATCATATTGTAAATTGTTTTAAATTGTTATATTGTAATACTGTAATCTTTATCAACTAATTTAATAGTTGATGAACCATTCATCTAATTTAATAGTGAAATAAGTCTCTACTATACTTATCAAAACCATGTAGAATTACCTGATAGAATATGCAATTCTCCCGTAATTACTGTAATTCATCTAATGACCATGTGAACTATGTATTATTGCCTTACTAATCTTAGGTTAATTTTAAGTTTTCCTGAAATGCTCTGCATATAAATGGGCTTTTGGCATGTACACCCAACTATTATATATTCCTCTCTACAACCATGTAATTTGTCAAAATAAATATCTCCAAGATACGATACTACGATACGATACTGCAACCATGTAATTTGTCAAAATAAATATCTCCAAGATACGATACTACGTGCCGCAAAATGCCCTTCTCACACTATACCACTCACTTATTTATCCATACCTCACCTATGCTATTTGTGCTTGGGGATCAACTGCAGCAACACACCTAAAGCCAATAATAACCCAACAAAAAGCTGCAGTAAGAATAATCACTAAATCCCATCCCTGGCAACACACCCCCCCCACTCTTTACAGATCTAAACTTACTCCCTGTTCAGTACATCCACACTTACTACTGTGCAATCTACATCTACAGGACCTTAAATTCCAATATTAACCTTGACCTAAAACGCTTTCTTGATAGTTGTGACAGAACCCACAGGCATAACACCAGACACAAACATCTCTATGACATTCCCCGTGTCCGACTAAACCTTTACAAAAATTCAATGTATGTCAAAGGCCCTAAAATCTGGAACACCCTACCTGAAAACTCTAGAACTGCAGACACATTTATCACCTTCAAAACTACCATTAGAAAACATCTTATCTCCCTGATACACCCTGTCAACTAATTACACGAATACCATCTGGTGGTTCACACTTACACTCACTCACCCATTTGACCATAAACAGAAATATCAATCTCAATCTTAAAATGAAGAATTGAGACACTTATGCAACACATGGGAATCTTTATTGAAGAAATGTTTCACCACACAGTGGCTTCATCAGTCCAATACAAAGTAGAAGTGGGTAAGGAGAGTAGAAGTTTGAGGTAATCAGTCCCTCAACCTGAAATCGATGTGTTCAGTCCATCACTCTTGTAGGAAGTGCAGCATAGGGCCAGAGAGGTGGCTTATATACTGCGGTGAGATGAGTTGAAGCAGGAGGAGGCGGGATCACAGTGGGATCTGCCACTAGTGTAAGTAGGTCGTCGTCCAAAGGTTGAGCAAGCGTTGAAGTCTTTGTACCAAGATCCCATGATGTTGCAGTGTCTGACAGATGTGATGAATGGTTTAGAAAACCGACAAGTTGAAGAATTGAGACACTGCAACATCATGGGATCTTGGTACAAAGACTTCAACGCTTGCCCAACCTTTGGACGACGACCTACTTACACTAGTGGCAGGTCCCACTGTGATCCCGCCTCCTCCTGCTTCAGCTCATCTCACCGCAGTATATAAGCCACCTCTCTGGCCCTATGCTGCACTTCCTACAAGAGTGATGGACTGAACACATCGATTCCAGGTTGAGGGACTATAGCTTGTATACTACACAAAGAAATAAAAATTTTAAACTTTGAATGTGAATAGTAGAACAAACTGACATAAATATGAGATGCAGTTGCCAGGCAGCTAGTAGCAGCAACGGCTGCTACCAGCTGCCAATGCCAGAGAAGCTGTGTACAGTATAGTATTACTGGGAGGGTAACTAGAAAAATATTCCTTTCATATGCCTCCACTCATAGCGTCATTTGCTCTGAAAATGGTGTGCTGCATAAGAATGGGAGTGTTGCTGTTCTTTATTCTACTGCTCCAACATGAAGACAACTTGTACACAATGTAAGGTATTTGTTATTTTTTATTATTTATTATCACACTGGCCGATTCCCACCAAGGCAAGGTGGCCCGAAAAAGAAAAACTTTCACCATCATTCACTCCATCACTGTCTTGCCAGAAGGGTGCTTTACACTACAGTTTTTAAACTGCAACATTAACACCCCTCCTTCAGAGTGCAGGCACTGTACTTCCCATCTCCAGGACTCAAGTCCGGCCTGCCGGTTTCCCTGAACCCCTTCATAAATGTTACTTTGCTCACACTCCAACAGCACGTCAAGTATTAAAAACCATTTGTCTACATTCACTCCTATCAAACACGCTCACGCATGCCTGCTGGAAGTCCAAGCCCCTCGCACACAAAACCTCCTTTACCCCCTCCCTCCAACCTTTCCTAGGCCGACCCCTACCCCGCCTTCCTTCCACTACAGACTGATACACTCTTGAAGTTATTCTGTTTCGCTCCATTCTCTCCACATGTCCGAACCACCTCAACAACCCTTCCTCAGCCCTCTGGACAACAGTTTTGGTAATCCCGCACCTCCTCCTAACTTCCAAACTGCGAATTCTCTGCATTATATTCACACCACACATTGCTCTCAGACATGACATCTCCACTGCCTCCAGCCTTCTCCTCACTGCAACATTCATCACCCATGCTTCACACCCATATAAGAGCGTTGGTAAAACTATACTCTCATACATTCCCCTCTTTGCCTCCAAGGACAAAGTTCTTTGTCTCCACAGACTCCTAAGTGCACCACTCACCCTTTTCCCCTCATCAATTCTATGATTCACCTCATCTTTCATAGACCCATCCGCTGACACGTCCACTCCCAAATATCTGAATACATTCACCTCCTCCATACTCTCTCCCTCCAATCTGATATCCAATCTTTCATCACCCAATCTTTTTGTTATCCTCATAACCTTACTCTTTCCTGTATTCACTTTCAATTTTCTTCTTTTGCACACCCTACCAAATTCATCCACCAATCTGTGCAACTTCTCTTCAGAATCTCCCAAGAGCACAGTGTCATCAGCAAAGAGCAACTGTGACAACTCCCACTTTATGTGTGATTCTTTATCTTTTAATTCCATGCCTCTTGCCAAGACCCTCGCATTTACTTCTCTTACAACCCCATCTATAAATATATTAAACAACCACGGTGACATCACACATCCTTGTCTAAGGCCTATTTTTACTGGGAAATAATTTCCCTCTTTCCTACATACTCTAACTTGAGCCTCACTATCCTCGTAAAAACTCTTTACTGCTTTCAGTAACCTACCTCCTACACCATACACCTGCAACATCTGCCACATTGCCCCCCTATCCACCCTGTCATACGCCTTTTCCAAATCCATAAATGCCACAAAGACCTCTTTAGCCTTATCTAAATACTGTTCACTTATATGTTTTTTGTGTTGTGGGGAAAAAGCTGCACAAACACACGAATTATGCAAAATGAACGTGCATGAACTGCGCTCGTCTGACCGCTAATCACTCATACACTATTAGTTTATTTACAATCTCTGCATCTCTCTCTCATTCATGATGACATCTAAGGGTAGTTGTGATAAAAAGAGGAGTCGTAACCCTCCAACTTTAAATGCCAAGGTATGTCGATGGCAATAATAATAATAATAATAATAATAATAATAATAATAATAATAATAATAATAATAATAATAATAATAATAATAATCACTTTGGGGCCCTTTAAATATTTTTTAAATTATATAAGAAATACACTACATGTCATATAAAGAAAATATATACAATCATAGTAAAACAAACACAATTGTGAGGTGTGGTAGCTGGGCAGGCTACAACACCTGGCTTTCTACAATAAATACTATTCACCTCTCCCCCTACATTAACCCTTTCAGGGTCGACAGGCCCTCTCAGAGACTTGTTCTCAGGGTTGCCCAAATTTCAAAAAAAAAAAAAATTATTTTTTCTTATGAAAAGATAGAGAATCTTTTCCCGATCATAATGACACTAAAAGTATGAAATTTGATGGAAAACATGGAATTATGCTCTTGCGAAGTTAGTGGTCTTGATGATGTTTACGCATCGGCGATTTTGCCCACTTTGAGCCCTATTTTCAGCCAATTCCAGTGTACTTGTCGACAAAAATCATAACTATTTCACTAGAACTCCATTTTTTCTATCAAATGAGTACAAGAAACCACCCATTCACCGATTTCAACTATCCAATACAGTGGTCAGAATTTAGCAATTTTGCCAATTTCACACAAATTTCAAAAGATGCCAATTTCCAAATAGGGTCCAGAATAAACAAGAAAAACATTCCTGGCACTATATTAACATTTCCTCTGTTCATTAGTCACGTCCCCATGCCCCTCTTACAGAATTCTTTTGCTTTCCACTTTGAATTTTTATTCTCACAAAAAATAGAAGATTTACTGTTATGCAGACTACTGCATTGGTGTAGAAATGGTATAAATAATATCAGCACACTTGTGAAAGAATATTAGACTCACCAGTTGACGTGTATTGGACGCAAGCATGATTTGTTTACTTTTGAACCTTGGTAAAAATCGAACATTTCTGTTATTTTGAGCTCAATTTCAAGGTACTTTTCTTTGTAAAACCAGTCAAAATCATCTCAATTTCTGTAATATGTCTTCCAGTCTATAAAATGAGACCAGGAAAACTAGAATACAACAATAAATACCATACAAAAATAGTGCAAATTCGCTGTTTTAATCCAAAAACACTGTCAAAGTTTTTTTTCTCATTACGCACTGTGTGCTGCAGGATTTTTTTATACTGCGCACACTGACCACATAAACCCATTCTTTCATATGTAGGCCTACCAGCTTTCTCTCACTAGATTTGAGGGTGCCAGAATTTAGGCGTACTAGTACGTCAAAAACCCTGGCTTATAAGCCGTACTAGTACGGCCGAAACCCTGAAAGGGTTAAGAGTACATATATTTTAAATAAAGCAATGTGTACTGTATGTGCATTTTACTTTTTAACTGATTTTTATGTGCATTTTTATTGCTAACTTAATATATGATAATGTAAACATGTTATCAAGCATTTATGTGCATTTCAAAGTGATGATTCACTTTATGGCAATTTTAGCTTCATGACAGCAGCCTTGGAACCTAGCCTGTCATATAAGTGGGGCCCTCCTGTACCTGTTCTTAAATTCTGTCTGTAGTCATTACAACTGCAGGAGAAACAATAAATATAACTAGAGCACATGTATTTTAATAGGTTATGATGGGAATATCAAGTACAGTAGGGCCCCACTTATATGGCAGGTTAGGTTCCAGGCAACTGTCATAGAGCAGAAATCACAGTAAAGTGAGATGCCCTTTTTTTCCACTTATAAATGTATATAAATGCTAGATAACAAGTTTACACTAACATATGTTCAAGAACTAGCATGTTTCCTCACATTCACTGGTTTGATTGAATCTTGTTAAGCCATATCTCAACACAATATCAACCGTGTACAGTGCTGTAGTATAGTAGATTTCATCTTTAAGGTACTAAACCAAGTGTTAAAGAGTAAAATTATCTTTGAATCTTATACCCAGTGCCTCATACATTTTTAACTTTAATACTAATTTTAACCCATATTAGTGAATAATAGTAACTGATTCCCAGTTACTTAAGGCACATAAGGTGCTAATTCAGGTACTTAAGTGTTATTTTTTTTTATACTCAAAACCATTACTTTTAACTTTAAAATAATTAAGGTGCTAAAGTGTCTTATTTTCATTGTTTTACTTTTATATTCAGTAGCTCCATTATTTTTAGATTTAAAATAATTATATTAGTTCATATATTCATATTTGTTACTGGTTTAACATCAATTGCTTTTTGTTTTTTAATAATTGCAACAGCTTATTTCTCTACATGCCCCTTATGAATGCAATTATTGATCCTGATATCAACCTCATATTGAACTGCACAAATAATCCTAACAGTAATTGCCATTACTACACTGTTAGTCAGGCTAATACCCTTCTCAGTGCCAGTAAGAACATTACAGTCTTCAACTATAATGTTAAATCACTGAGTAAACACTATGATGACCTCCTTGCATTACTGAAGTCTCTAAATGCTACTATAACTTTCATTGTTCTTACTGAAGCCTGGCTCAGACAAGATTTGACAGGTATATTTACTCTACCTGGTTACACAGCCATACATAACTGCAGGCCAGACCAACCAGGAGGAGGCACTGCCATCTATTACTCTGATGAACTGGAATGTATGAAATCAACTAACTTACGGGACAAAAACGGCGAATATATAATAGCTAAATTCACATCAAAAACCCTTAAGAAACTTATAACAGTTGGCACAGTCTACAGACTACCACACACAAATGCTTACACTTTTTGCAGTAATCTTAGACATATGATAACTGAGTCAGAGTTGAATAAACACCATCTGATACTTGCAGGGGATTTCAACATAAACCTCATCCAAACAACTGACCCTCCAGTAGCTGATTTCATTCACAAACACTATGAACAACAGTTTGTTACTACCATCTATAACTAAGCCAACAAGAACCTCTGAGACAAGTGCCTCATTACTTGACCATATCTGGACCAACACAATATCCCCACTACAAGCAGGTATAATCACAGACAACACCACAGACCACTACCCTACCTTTCTCATAACCAACTTAAGTAAACTGCCTCATGAAACAAGAAAGATCTCATTTCGCCTGCATAATGAGACATCAGTTAACAACCTAATACAAGCACTAGGTGCCACTGATTAGCAGAGAGAGCTAGCTGACAGCAATAAAATTGACAAAGATGTCATAACTTTTTTACATAAAACTCTATAACAAACACTGTCCAATCAAAACAGATCAGGGAAAAGAGACTACATAGCCCATGGTTAACAAAAAGTATCCTCAAATCTATTAATAAAAAACATCAAATTGAAAAACAGTTCAGACTAGGTCTAATTACTAAAGAATTAACTACATGATACACATCAATACTCACAAAACTAATATGAAAATCAAAGCAAAGGCATTATGAAAATAGATTTAATGAAATAAAAGGTGATATGAAAAGTACCCTCTCCAAAATTTTTGGCTCTAGGAAACCATCTGGAAAAAGAGAGATAAACTTAACTAAACCAGATGAACCTCACATACAGCCTATATACACAGCCAACAAATTTAATGTCTTCTTCTCTACTGTAGGACCAAAGCAGCAAGTCACATTCCCAGCTCAAACACCCAGCCAAACGAGTACCTCACTGGCAACTACCCAAATACATGTACTATACTCTATTTCTAACTCCAACAAATTCCACTGAAGTCTCACTCGTCATTAATTCATTAAAAAACAAAGCAAGTGATTTAGATAACTTGCCACCATTCATATATAAAAAAGTTGCACATGAGCTGTCACCCATTACTGCAACAATGTTTAACAAATCTGTAGCATACTCAACCTTCCCATCTATACTCAAGACAGCAAGGGTTACCCCAATCCACAAAGGTGGTGATCCAACTGACTTGAACAACTATAGACCCATATCAAACTTGCCCTTACTATCCAAGATATTCGAAAAAATAATACACAAGCAACTTTACTCCTACCTTACATCCAACAACATACTCAACCCCTGCCAGTTTGGGTTTAGACCAAAACAAAGTACGAATGACACTCTTATACAAATGTTTGAACTAATATACACAACTCTCGATAAAAATGAATATCCTCTGGGGCTCTTCATCGACCTACGAAAAGTGTTTCATACAGTCAACCACAATCTCTTGCACCTAAAACTAAATCATTACGGCATCAGAGGACATTCACTTGACCACCTAAAATCCTATCTTAATGACAGACACCAGTATGTATATGCAAATGGAATCAACTCCACTATCCAACCTGTAGCTGTAGAGTACCCCCAGGTAGTGTCCTAGGGCGACTTCTCTTTCTCATTGTGGCATGCAAAGAGTACATAACCTTTATTCAGCGCTATCTCTCCAACCAGCGAACCAGTACTAGGGCCGAACGATGGGGCCCCATCGTTTGATCAGTACCCAGGTTCAGCCAATGAGAAGGTGGGTCTGGCAATCGGAGAGGTATTGTGGGCACCACCCACCTGTCTACCCTTGTCATTTCCATACTAGAGCTGGTTGAGCATGGTTGTCCATTCTGTCTCCAGACTGTGTCTTGGACTTGCCTTAACCATGTTGTACACATACATTTCCAACTGTATATAGTGTACATATGTGTTGGCGGATGGATTTATGAAGGATGAGGTTAATCATAGAATTGATGAGGGAAAAAAGGTGAGTGGTGCATTGAGGTATATGTGGAGACAAAAAACATTATCTATGGAGGCAAAGAAGGGAATGTATGAAAGTATAGTAGTACAAACACTCTTATATGGGTGTGAAGCTTGGGTGTAAATGCTGCAGCAAGGAGGCAGTTGGAGGCAGTGGAGATGTCCTGTTTAAGGGCAATGTGTGGTGTAAATATTATGCAGAAAATTCGGAGTGTGGAAATTAGGAGAAAGTGTGGAGTTAATAAAAGTATTAGTTAGAGGGCTGAAGAGGGGTTGTTGAGGTGGTTTGGTCATTTAGAGAGAATGGATTAAAGTAGAATGACATGGAGAGCATTTAAATCTGTAGGGGAAGGAAGGCGGGGTGGGGGTCGTCCTTGAAAAGGTTGGAAGGAAGGGGTAAGGGAGGTTTTGTGGGAGAGGGGCTTGGACTTCCAGCGGGCATGCGTGAGCGTGTTCGATAGGAATGAATGGAGACAAATGGTATTTGGGACCTGACGATCTGTTGGAGTGTGAGCAGGGTAATATTTAGTGAAGGGATTCAGGGAAACCGGTTTTTTTATATAGCCGGACTTGAGTCCTGGAAATGGGAAGTACAATACCTGCACTCTAAAGGAGGGGTTTGGGATATTGACAGTTTGGATGGATATGTTGTGTATCTTTATACGTATATGCTTCTAAGCTGTTGTGTTCTGAGCACCTCTGCAAAAACAGTGATTATGTGCGAGTGAGGTGAAAGAGCTGAATGATGATGAAAGTATTTTCTTTTTGGGGATTTTCTTTCTTTTTGGGTTGCTCCTTGCTCCCCTTTATACCCAGGATAACAGGCCTTATTGTCCCTGGGTTGTAATACTCATTTACATCAATGATCTCCCCAATGCATCCCAACTCCTTAAACCAATTCTACTCGCAGCTGACACTATTTATGTCTACTCCCATTCAGACCCAGCTGTACTTGGAAACACTGTAAACTACGAGCTGCTAAAGATATTTACTTGGATGATGACCAACAAACTCACTCTCAACACAGACAAAACATGCTTCATGCTGTTTGGCAACAGAGCCTTAAATATCCAACTTAATATATTGATAAATGGTTCCCTTATATCAAGACACATGAAGGGCAAATTTCTAGGTCTTCTCCTTCAGTCCCACACCCATCACATAGCCAAATCAGCAGGAATCCTTTCCAAGATACTATACTATATACCACAAGCAACACTCTTTACCCTATACCACTTTCTTAATATATCCTTACCTCATCTATGGTATTTGTGCCTGGGGCTCAACCACAGCCAACCACCTCAGACCCTTAATAACCCAACAAAAAGCTGCTGTGCGGGTGATAACCAGTTCCTGTGCTAGACAGCACACCCCACCACTTTTCAAAAGACTGAACTTGCTAAATATACAAGACATACACTTATAAATAACAAAAAAAAAAAGGCACAATACCGTGACTGAAACGATACACAAGTAACCCGCACATAGAAGAGAGGAGCTTACGACGATGTTTCAGTCCGACTTGGACCATTTACAAAGTCACACTAGCGAGAAGTGGAGCAGGACGGGTATATACAGGCAGGAAGAGGGTCCACTATACAAGGCATAAGGCACTTTTCAACATCCCTCAAGTCAGTCTCTTACTATGCAAGAATGCTATGCATATAAAGGGCCCAAAGATCTGGAACTCACTACCGGAACAGGTCAAGGAACCCCTGGCAACTTTTAAATATAGGATTTTGCTAAAAAATCATCTTATCTCTCAATATTAACCAAATCAACCAAAACATCTCCTAATTAGTTTTATTATGTGACCTCTAGGCTTTTAATTCTGGCAATTCATAAAATACTACCACCTGAACCAATACTTGCAATACAGATTTTGTGTGCAATTTCAAGATTATTTTACTGAACCTTACTCCACCTTACTACCTCACATTTGTATTAGGTTTAAACAAGTTTGTAAAACAGTTAACCACTACTACTTGTCTAGTTTTAAGTATAGTTACTGCATTCTTATTATCTTGTCTAGTTTTAATTAGTTACTATGTATTAGGACTAGTCTGCCCAAAATGCCCCTGCATAATAATGGGTATCTTTGTACTCAGCAAATAAAAATTGTAATTACACATTGTAGCCTTTACAAAGAAATAAACTTTATCTTATCTTGTCTTATATATTAAGTTATCAATAGAACTAGGCATTAAAAGCAATAAAAAGTAAAATACACACACAGTAACTCATTGCTTACCTTAAAATATTTGTAGTCTTAATGTAGGGTGAGAGTTGAGTAGTGTTTATTTTGTAGGAAGTCTGGTGTAGGAGGTATGGTAGCCAGCCAGGCCAGGCCACCCACACATAATATACTACTACATTTAAAGTGCACTAGAGCGATAAAATGCATATACAGTACAGTCATTGCTTACCTTAAAATAGAGAGAGGGGGAGAGAGAACGAGTAAATGAGAGAGGAGAGAGTCGCAGAGAATGTAAACAAACAGATGTCGTCTGGTTTTGGTTGACATACGTTCATCTACACCTAACATTTCATATTTATGTTAATTTATTCTACTGTGGGGTGTATTTATCATGTTTATATGCTACGTGCATGTTTATTATATAATTTTGAAAAAAAAATATCAGACGGATTAATGAAAATGTTTATACGTATTAACGTAATATACGACATTTAATGTGCCTCAGAGTGTTTATTATTGTGTATTATTATTATTATCACCATTACTGTGGCATCCTCAAGACTAATAAGACACTCTTAGTGATTTTAACATGTACCTTCATGGCAGCATAGTGTGTAAGTTTAGTTAGGTACAGGTACACATAAGTATAATTATCAGAGTATATATTAAACATGAAATAACTTTAAAACACTTAAAATTTTGGAAAGTTTCCAAACATAATGGAGAGATATGGTTCTCACAGAGCTCACAGAGAATGTAAACAAACTGGGTGGGGTGCAGTGACCATATTAGAAAGTCAGGTGGGAGGAGCAGTATAGTGAGTTTTGGTCATAATTTGAAATGTCCATATTAGCGGAATGCCATAAAGCAAAACGTCGTAAAGCAGGGCCCTACTGTATCCAGAAGCTTCTTATATGTGGAATGGTCTCAGTCCCTTGCACTATACTTGTACAAGACACTTGTATGCTGGTAGATGAATCCTTAACTGCAAAATAAGATTTAGAAGTTGACTTTGCTGAATCTTTTTTTTAGACTTTGTCTGCTAATGAATTTGTCTGTTAATGAGGTGATTTTTCCATTTGTTAAGCAACTCTATGATTATAAAGTTGATGATGATAAATGGGCCATCAAAGTTATACATTAGTTGACAGATGAATGGGTAATAATTATTCATAGAGTATTTCCTGGTGAGTACTTGACCATGCAAATGTTTACAACTATGAGATGGCATTGTGAAGCCCCAGTAGTTGACTGGAGTGAGGCAGTACACAGACAAGTGCTGGAAAAAAAAATGTATAACAAAATCAGACCTTATATTATAGATGGAATTTAAGCTAGAAGAGGCTTCATCAGGTACTTAATAGAGCCTGTTGTAGGAAAAATGTCATATTAGAATAAGGGTCTGCTTTTGCTAATACTGTGTGTTTCCCTCCTACCAGGCCATGTATCTGCCACTGTTATGGCCTTGGTACCCATTTACAAAATAATGGCATGTATCAAGATTTTAGTAGGCTTTCACATTATTAACAGTTTATGGAGAGATATTGTTCACCAAGTAATGATATAAATCATGAGTTTATTGCATAGTTTATCAATGCATGTTTACATGGAGTTATGACCAATATGGCTGACAAGTGTAAATCAGTTAACTTCAGTTGAGTGACTGCAAAAACCAAAATATATAAAATATACCATTAGATCAATATTATTTAATGTAATAATAATAATCAATATGCTTGACTAAAAATACTTGGAGCAAGGGGGCTACTAACCCCTTCTCCCGTAAAAATTACTAAATTTAAGAAGAAAAACTTTAGTTTTTCTTTTTAGGTCACCCTGCCTAGGTGGGATATGGCTGGTGTGTTAAAAAAATCAATATCAATAAACGTAATTTTTAATGTAACACAACAGCAAACATATTTCCAGCTCACCTATATGTTATGCCCTGAATCTTGTAAACTGGAGAAGTAATTTTCCCCTGCTCTCCAGCGCTGTATTTGGATAAATCAGCTCTAGCAAAATGACCTGTCAAACAACACAATATATAAGATTTATTTTCACATTTAGATACAAAGTAGCAGTCATCAGAGTTGCTCTTTTGCTGAATACCAGTGCCAATGCCAGTGGGGGGCTTAAGGCAGCATCATCCTCTAAAAAAATTCCCTCAGCCCCCCCCCCCAAATAAAAACTCCAGGGGTATAATTCACAGGGCTCAGTAGTGGAGATTGTCTGAGCATGTAGAAAATATGGAGAGAGCTACAGAAGGATGACATGCACTGAACTATCTAACAAACTGTTAGATAGGTCAGTGCAGGGTGGCAACAAGTGAGAGTCTTTGAATGTAGACACTTGTTAGTAGCAAGTGACTTCAGATTCTCATAAGGTAATAATGAAAGCTTGACTAGAGTGGGAAATTATGAAGGAATGACTAGTGAGTAATTATGAAGGGAAAACTAGAGTGCATAATTATGAAGGATTCATTTGACTGTGTAATTATGAAAGAATGACTAATTATGAAGAACTGCCTAGAGTGGGCAATTATGAAAGACTGACTTGTAGATAATGAAAGATTCAGTCAATGCGGATGCTTTAATTCAATATGCTTCTTAGAACAAGAAATAAAAATATATGAAATTACTTCAAATTCCCATAAGCTAACATGCACACCTTCTCCAACACTGAGATTAAAATTCTTTCATATGTTTAACTCTTGCATTAAATTTTCCTGATACTAACTCTGATTTTATTTTAACATTATGGCCATCTCCTACCAAGGTAGGGTGGTGACCTGAAAAAAAGATGGGAACACTTTTACTATCACTCATCTAATCACTTGTTTTGACAGAAAGGTACGGACATCACAGTTCAGATGCCCCTCCAAACCACACCATCCCCACCTTGCCTTCAGAGTGCAGAAACTGTATTTTCCACCTCCAGGACTCAAGTCCTGCTAAGGGGTTTCCCTAAATCCCTTCATAAATGTTACCTTGCTCATACTCCAATAACATGTCAAATCATAAGAACTGCTTGCCTCTACTCTTATCTAACAAGCCTGTTGGATGTCCGTGCCCTTCTTGACCCCTTCCCTTCAAAGTTTCCTAGGATGACCCCTACCCCTCCTTCCCTCTACCCCAGATTAATATACCCTCCTAGTCATCCTATTTTTCTCCATGTTCTCCAAATGTCCAAACCACCTCAACTACCCCTCCTCAGCCCTGTGTAAATTACTACTGATGATTCTACACACCTCCTAATCTCCAAATTCTGAATTCTCTGCATAATTTTCATACTACAACTGCCCTCAAACATGACATATCTACTGCCTCCAACCTTCATCCCCCTGCTGCAACATTCAACACCCATACAATATTGTTGGTACCACTATACTCTGATACATTCCCCTTTTTTGCCTCCATGGATAAAGTTCTTTGTCTCCACACATGCCTCAGTACACCACCTACCTTTTTACCCTTTGTCAATTCTATGGTTCACCTCATCTCTCACAGAACTTAGATATATGGTTTAACTTTTAAACTGTGTCCAATATACTTGTACGCAAGTGCTGTCTGTGTCCGACATACTAATACACACAATTTTTCATACCTACAAATCTACCATCTGCCAGTATTTTTAACCTCAGCACAAATCTTTGGGTCTTCTTAAATCTATTCATACATTTGAAAATTATCTAAGGCCAGGAGGGTCTACAAAGTGTATCAAGGTTAACTGCACAAGTGATGACTATGTGTCTGACATACTAGTATGCATAACAAAACTAAACAATAAAACCAGGAGATGCTGTTCCACCATCAGCTTCCCTACTAGCAAACAAAGTGTGGAAGTGGAACAAAGACGACTTTTTCATTCCAAATTTATTACAGTTTCATGATACTAACAGTGGAATTCAGCCACAAAGCACATTAAGAATATTTAACCCAGAATAAGTCAGTAGTTGAACAATGTGACTTATTTCCATGTTCTGACGATTATTACATTCTAGAACATTTGTGATATTGTTAGTATTCCTTGTACATAGCATTAGAAAACCAAAACATTAAAAATAATGAAAAGAATAAAAAACAACAATACCACATATGTTTATCATACACACCAAGTAGAATAATGATGAGTTAAGCATTTCCCCATGTTTGAAGTGCTAAAACATCTTAAAACACATATCATAAGATACTAGTGCATATACAGGTCGGCCACCACTAATCCGGCAATCGGTTATCCGGTTCCATCAGTAATCTGGCACTAATTTCAGCTAGCATAATTTCAAATTTCATCATTATACTGACTCAAATCCTTATACTGACTCAAATTTCTTCATTATGCTAACTTAGAAATTGTGCAGATGGTTGTAAATCAACAGCAGCAAGCCAGTGGAGAAAGCAGTGATGAAAATGAGGAAGATATAGCAAAGAGTGTCTCTGTTGATAGGTTAATTAAGTGTATTCTAACCTACCCACTCTGTAATCCAGCACATTATGGATCCAAATGATGCCGGATTAGTGATGGTCAACCCATACTGTTAAACATTATAAACAATTAAAAAACTGAGCTATAAGTTTTTCACCAGTTTCAACATACCATAAAATTGTAAATTTTTATCATATTCCACTCATTTTAGTCTTATTCAATTCAGAAAAATACACTTTTTCATTCTATAAGAAATTTTTTTTTTTTTTTTCAAGATCTTCCCACACACATGCATGAATTTTTATTTGGGGGTATGCCACAGTTTAAAAGTTAATATATTATATATGGTTTAATCTTAGAACTGCCAAGTTTCATTGAAAATAATTTAAAAATCCTTTTCATTTTACAGCCCAAAGTAAATATTACATACTGAAACAAACAATATTTACAATTAACTTACAAATCCTCTAGTTTTAATTCATATAGCAATTCTTACTACAGTATTATGCATGTGGAGTGAAGAGGTTACCTTTGAGTGTGCCAAGTGTGTGATCTGGCTCTTTCCCAGTACTCATGGTGCTCCACTCTACCTGACCACCACTAATAAGACTAAACGAAGAACCGTTCTCCTCAAAGTCATGGAGAGCATGAGGGTCACTAGGATTGTGAACACAAGAACCTGAGTGAAGTCGAATATCATCCACTGCTATAATGCCTTGACAAGACTCATTCCACACTGCTCTGATAACAGCCTGTAATATAAAATATTATTATTTAATTCTGATTTAGATTTTTACTCTTAAAATATATCAAAGGCATACTTTATTCAGTATTGTTGAGTTACAGTACATACATTATAGTCTGCTGAACTGGCTTGTATATTCATAGAGGTTAGATGCCAAAAGTCTCCCTGTGAACCAGTCCTGAAGAAGATCGGCTCACTTATAATACCATTTTCTTCAGTGGTGGCAATGAGGTCTGGTGTTTTCTCACCAAACATGTAATACCAGAAACGCAAACACTGGACGCCCTCTAATTGATCTCTATACATCACGGCAGAAGATGGAGGAAATGACCACTGAGCTTCCACATACATATAGTGCCCAGAATCTGATAAAAAAAGGAATAAGAAAAGTTATAGGCAGTGGAACTAATCTGATATTAGTAATAAATACACTGAAGAAAAATTACAAAGAATGATGGATGAATATGGGAGAGTATGCAAAAGAAAGAAATTAAAAGTTAATTACCATAGGAAAAAGCAAGATGATGAAAATAATAAGAATCTAGACAATGAAAACATGGATATCAGATGCACAAGAGGGAGTGCAAGAAGAAATGAATGTACTCAGAAATTTAGGAGTGGATGTGTCAGCATATAAACTACTGAAAAGACGAGGGTTGGATGGGAAAGGGGTGGTTTTGTGTGTAAAGAAATCTGTGGAGACAAAAAACTTTATATATAAGAGGCAAAAAGGGAAATGTATGAGAGTATAGTGATAGCAACATTGCTACATGGGTGCCAGGCATGGTCTTTGAATGTTGCAGTGAGGAGGAGGCTGGAGGAAGTGGAGCTGGTTAGCAAGACTTGAGCCCTGGAGGAGAAAAGTACAGTGCCTGCACTCTGAACGGGGAGTGAGGAAATTACAGTTTACACTGTCATCTAAAATGTGATTTCAGCACACTTCTGGTAAGACAAGGGTTGAATGAATGATGATAAATGTGTTTCCTCAAAGAATAAAAAGGCACAATATCATAACCAGAATACACAAATAACCTGCACATAGGGTATGGAAACTTATGACAATGTTTCAGTCCATCTTGGACCATTAACTAGTCACATAGAAAAGCCCGAATTGAAGGAAGCCAGAATATATACAAGAGGGAGACAGGCAGTGGGACAGGATGGAAAAATATTATAGTAGTAGAAGTAGTGGTAGTAGTGGTAGTAGTAGTAGTAGTAGTAGTAGTAGTAACAGTAGTAGTATTAGTAGTATTAGCAGTATTAGTAGTAGTAGCAGTATTAGTATTAGCAGTTATAGTAGTAGTAATAGTAGTAGTATAAGTAGTAGTAAAGGTTGGCCATCACTAAACCCGCAGTCAGTAATCCGGTTCCATCAGTAATCCAGTACTAATTTTGGCTAGCATAAATGCAAATTTCCAGGGCCACCACACCAACCTGCAGCTACTGTTCGGTGGCACTACTTGCTGCATAAGTCATTCCAATTTCTTTTTCTCCATTTATTGTTATAACCTGCTAACTTTTAGCCCTAGCCATGGTTCCAATGCTTTTTGTTGTGTAAAGTATATAGTACACTGAACACTGTCCATAAAAGATAAGGTGGCTTTGAAGCCACTGCTGGAAACCATGAGCTCAGCTCACTCAAATAAGCTGTGACTGGCAAATTTGGGCCTACATACGTGAGAATAGGTCTATGTGGTAAGTGTGCATTATATAAAAAAATCCTGCAGCACGCATTGCATAATGAGAAAAAAAAGGCGACTGTGCTTATGGTGTAAAAGAGCGACTCTGTGGTGTATTTTTGTATGGTTTGCATGGTTGTATTCTCCTTTTTTTAGGTCTCAATTGATGGAATGGAAGATATATTACAGAAATAGATATAATTTTGATTGGTTTCACACCGGAAAGTATCTTAAAATTGAGTTCAAAGTAGCGGAAATGTTTGATTTTTGCCGATGTTCAAGAGTAAACAAATAACGTCACTATCCAATACGTGTCCAACTGCCCAGTCTAATACACAGTCACAAATGAGTTGACATTACTTATTCAATTATTATAATAGTCTGCATAACAGTACAGTATATCTTCTATTTTTTTGTGTGAAAAAATTCAAAATGGAAAGCAAGCGTAATATAAGTGACCTGGAGACATGACTAATGAACAGAGAAAAGGTTATTTTAGTGTTAGGAATGTGCACTGTTTATTCAGGACCCTATTTTGAAATTGGCATCTCTTGAAATTTGTGTAAAATTGGCCAAATTACTGATTTCTGACCACTTTATTGGGTAGTTGATATAGGTAAATGGGCGGTTTCTTGTACTCAGTCAAAAGAATAGAAGAAATACTACTGAAATAGCTATGAGAGCTTCATAGACTGGAACAATGGAATGGGCCAAAACAGTGATCTCAAATTTCAGGCACACATATAGCAAATATCCAAGAAAGTTTCCAAAACAATAGGCATCCTTTCAAAGATACAGTACTATGTACTCTAATCAGCTCTTCTTTATCTGTACCACTCTCTCTGTCTGACTTGTTTGGGTTATCCAAGGTTCTCTACACATATGCTGCTATGTATGATAATTCTGTGTAACTGTATTTGTGTATACCTGAATAAACTTACTTACCTATGGTATTTGTGCATGAGGTTCACCACAGCAAATCACCTCAAACCTTTAATAACCCAACAAAAAACTGCAGTCTGATTAATTACTAACTCCAGCACTAGACAGCAGACTCCGCTGCCTTTCAAGAGTCTTAACTTCCTTAATATACAAAACATCCATGCTTATTATTGTGCCTACTACATACACAGAACACTACACTCAAATATAAACCCTCCTCTCAAAACTCCTCCTTAATAACTATAACAGAACACACAACCATAATACAAGACACAAATCACTCTTTGATATCCTTCGTGTCCATTTCTCCCTATGCAAAAATGCTATGCACATAAAGGGCCCTAAGATCTGGAATTCATTACCAGAACACACTAAAGGACCCCTGCCTGCAAATCAATTTAAGGCTCTACTTGGAAATCACCTCATCACCCAAAATTAAACAGTCAAACCACACTTAATACCTACCAGTTACTCAAAAGCTATACAAAAAATTTCTAAATAATTTAAGAATGCTCAACTTAAACTTAATTCAACTTCATTACTGTATTTGTGCTAAGGATTACCCAACCATAAACTCATTACTTCAAAATTAGATGCTTCAGTTTCATTGCATTAAATAATACTAAATTTTAATAATCTAATATAATTTTTTTTAAATTGTTCTATACTGTATCAAATTGTAATAATTTCATACTGTAAGTTGTTGTTTAAATTGTTCCACTGTATTATTTCCACACAATAAAATCATTCAAATTGTACCACTGCTTGTAATAATGTAATTTTATAAACTAACTTTAAACCTTTAATTACTGTACTCATCATAACTCATCAAAAGTCCATATAATTATCTGTTATTGCCTTACTAATCTTAAGTTAATATTAAGTTGGCCATGTGCTAAAATATAATACTGTAACTACCTCTGTTGATATATAAAAACTCAATGTTCAATTCGAACCAACTATGATATACAGTAGACCATCATTTAACATGAGTTTATTTGGCACGATTTGGTTATAGCACGATTGAAAAATTGTGGCACAATTTTATACAACACTTCGTGAAATTAACTTTACATGTTTCCGTTTGCAGGTGCAGAAAAAATTTTCCCAGCTTAAGTTGCCGCCTTGTTGTGGGTCAGAGGGGGAGACCTCCTGCCATCCCCTGTTACCCCCTGACACTCCCACCACCACCATCCCAGCCTTCGTGAATATGTGTTCAGTTCCACTTCTCTCCTACAGGCTAGCTCTGTTTGTGAATTGTGTTTTGATCTTTAATTACCATATCTCGTATCTGCCAAGCAATCATGGCACACAGTAGGCCTACCAGTGTTGCTGAAAGTGGCAAGAAAAGGTAAAAGCGTTTAAATCTTAAAATTAACAAAGAAAATAGAGATATATTAGACAAGAGATAGCCTGTAGCCCTAGTAAAGTAAAGTTTATTTCTTTGTAAAGGATAGTGTGCAATTACAATTGTGATTTGCTAAGTACAAAGATAGTCACTATCATGCCGAGGCATTTTGGGCAAACTAATCCTAATACAGTGGACCCCCGAGTTTCGGCAGCCTCGACTTTCGCGAAATTCGACCTTCAGCGAGTTTTTTTGGAAAAATTTGGCCTCGAGTTTCGTGAAAAAACTCGTGTTTCGGCGACCGTCTGGTACCCGTCCGCCCGTCACTGCACACACAAAGCCAGTCTCCCACGCCATTCACGCTCAGTGTGCCATTGTTTACCAACACGTGACCATCACCCCGCGGGTTCATACAATACATTTCATAATAATCCATTGTTTTTTGTGCTTGCAACTGCTAAATAAGTCATCATGGACCCAAGGAAAGCTAGTGCAAGCCCTTTGGTAAATAAAGTGAGTGACAGGGATGTGGAAGAGTTGGTGGAGGACCACAGGCAAGAGCTTCAACTGGAACAGCATCAGACCACAGCCGAGGAACTTGCTTCAGAGGAGGAGGAAGAGGGAGTGGATGAGATGCCTTCTTCAGTGATTAAGGATATGTGTGGAATGAGTTGCAAAGTTTTGTTGAAAAGTATTACCCTGACCAAGCTGAAACAAGCCGTATCTGCAACATGTACAATGACAGTGTTGTGTCCCACTTCAGGGAAATCTTAAAGAAACACCAGAAAAAGACCTCTGTGGATAGATATTTTGTGCACCAGGGGTCCAGTGACTCTCAAGTTGTTCCCAGTGGCATTAAAAGAAGAAGGGAAGTAACCCCAGATAAGGACTTGCTACCTAAAGTCCTAATGGAAGGAGATTCTCCTTCCAAACAATAGTGTACACCTTCCTCCTATCTTCCATCCACCTAGAAGTCTTCAGTAAAGTAAGTGTAATATTATTGTTTATTTTAAATGCATGTACTTGATTTCTGAGTGTTTTCATTATGTAAATCTTTATTTAATTTGAAAAAAATATTTTACTTTAATATTTTTGGGTGTCTGGAACGGATTAATTTTATTTCCATTATTTCTTATGGGGAAAATGGTTTCAAGTTTCGTGATTTCGACCTTCGGCAAGCTCTCTGAAACGGATTAATCACGAAACTCGGGGGTCCACTGTGCATAGTAACTAATTAACCCTTTCAGGGTCCATCCAGTAGATCTACAGCTTCACGTTGAGTGTCCAAACCATAGATCTACGCCAAAATTCTAGCCCCGTCAAATTTAGCGCGAAAACGCTCATAGGCCTACATGTGAGCGAACGGGTCTGCGTGGTGGGTGTGCGCCATAAACAAAAAATCTAGGCACCCGCATAGCATTGTGGGAACGCCGGCTCAGTTACCTTTGTTCACCATGCCTCGTCGCAAGGCAGCTCTAACTCCAAGGAAAATTGGGACTCTCCTGTTCCTATCTGATAGTTCTGACAGTGATGGAAGTGGAAATGAAGACAAATTCTTTGGCTTTGATCAGTTAGTGACCGAAGGGAATGACCAGGATATCGATAATAGAGCAGAAAACCCTGATGATCCTCAACCTTCTACCTCTGGTGTGGGCACTCGTCAGTCACGGTCAGCTGTACCTCAAGGCAAGAGAAAACTATTATTTTCGCGTGGCCAGGCCTCTGACTTCAGTAATGATGATGAAATTGATGTGGATTGTGATTTTATTGCTCTTGACGATCATTCGAGTAGTGATAGTGAGGAATCATATTCACCAGTGAAGCGTCGGTATGTACGCCGTTGCATGCACTCGGGTAGTGTACCCTATGCCATGCCCGTCGTAAGCTTCTCTCTTTCATGTGCGAGTTATTTGTGTATCGTTCCAGTCACGTTATTGTGCCTCTTTTTGTTATTTATTGACGGAGTACATCCCGGAGTACATCCCGTGGCCCTACACCAGGTATAGATAGCGATAGTGAGGATGATGTGGCTACACTTGGCATGGATAGACCACAGGCATCACTAGATGGTGGTAGTGGTGATGGTAGTGCCACGGCCATGCGTGACTCACCAGCCCAGGCTGGGACCCACGCTGCTGACTCTGCAGTTCAAGGACAAAGCGGAGCGTCAGCCACCAGCCCACCACAACCACAACTACCCACACAACCAGTCTATGATGTCCAGTATCCACCAGCAAACCATATCTGGGATTGGCAGCAAAATCCCACTTTTGTTCCCAAGCCCCACCACTTTGATGACTCTGAAAGTGGAATTCCACCAACTTGTCCCCTTGGAAACACTGCCAATGAACTGGAATTCTTTGAATTATTCTTTGACCAGCCCTTGATGGAAACTATTGTCAGGGAAAGTAATAAGTATTTTGAGTACACCATGGCAAATACGATCATATCACCACAGTCAAGACTACACCGGTGGAAAGAGACGGCTGTTGCAGAAATGTATTTGCTTTTTGCAACAATAATGCTTATGCCTCATGTCTATAAGCATAATATAAAAGCATACTGGTCCACAGATCGGCTAATCTCTACCCCGGTCTTCAGTGAAATCATCCAGGTGAACAGGTTTATCTTACTGTTATGTATGTTGCACTTCTCTGACAAAACCAGGCCTGACAGAAGTGATTGGTTATACAAAATTAGAAATGTTTTTATGTATCTCAAACAAAAGTTCAGCATATACTTTTATCCATTCAAGAATCTTATAACTGATGAGTCTTTGATTTTGTTCAAAGGTAGGCTGTCATTCAAGCAGTATATACCGAGCAAGAGGAAACGCTTTGGTATAAAACTGTTTGTACTCTGTGACTGTGACAGTGGCCTGGTATTGGATATTGTTGTATACACGGGAAGTAAAACACTGACGTAGTGAGAAGCATGATGGCACCTTATCTTGGTAAGGGGCATACATTATATACCGATAACTGGTACACAAGCCCATTGCTCAGTGATTTCTTGCGAGTGAACAAGACAGATATGTGTGGCACAGTGCGTTCTAATCGTAAACATATGCCCAGGCTCAACGCAGGTGCTTGTGGTGATGACGTGCAGGTGTTTACTGCCAATGACATCATGGCATTACGGTGGCATGACAAACGAGATGTCACATTGTTGACAACCATTCACCGTAATGAAATGCAAGACAGTGGCAAAGTTGATCGAGTGACTAATGAACGTATTCGAAAACCAGTGACAGTGATTGATTATAAACAAAACATGCGCTTGGTTGACAAATGTGACATGCAGATTGGCTTTGTTGATTGTGTTCGTAAAAGTTACAAGTGGTACATGAAACTTTTCTTCCATCTCATGGACATTTCAATGCTCAATGCATATAATATGTACCAAATGAAGACTGGCAACAGACCACCGTATGATAAATTTTGTTTGTCTGTTGTCAGACTGCTCATAATGAAGTACCAGGTAACAACACCTGCTATACAACAAGGTCCTTGAACTCCTCAGGATATACCCAAGCGTTTGAGGAGGGAAGGTGATCATTTCATAATACAGGTTCCTTCAACTCAGAAGAAATTTGCTCAGAAGAGATGCATGATCTGTGCACAAACAAAACGACGGCAACAAAGACGCAAAGACACTCGGTTTATTTGTGAGGAATGTAAGGTACCTCTGTGCATGGTGCCTTGTTTCAAGGAGTTCCACAAGCTCCAGCAGTTCTAAAACAATGTCTAGTGATTGTAAATATGTAAATGTATGATAGAACATTAGTATTATACAAGATTTGTGCATGTTTATTGTAATTAACAACAGTGGTAAACAATAATATGATAATAACTTCAGTGTGGTTATTGTGTTCAATACAGTGAGTTTATATATATACATTATATACAGTATTGGTCTCTCAGGCCCCAAATAATAGTAGGAAAAGAAAAAAATTGGAAAAGAAAAGAAAAAACTACAAAAATTGCTAAATAAAGTAATGCACGTATGTGGAAATCGTCAATGTTGCCGCCACCAGGTTATTTTTGGACAAACTTCTCGGCACTGTATCTCGGTAAGTACTGATCAGAAAATTTTTTTTTGTCTTATTACCTTCACAAAAATATGCTCTTTAATTCTGTAAGAAAAAATAATTTTTTTTTTTTTTTTCAAAATTTCTTGGACACTGGAGCACCACTTCAGATTTTGGCCTCGGACCCTGAAGGGGTTAAAACTAGATGAGATATTAGTACATAATAACTATACTTAAAACTAGAGAAATAATAGTGGTTAGCTGTTTTACAATCTTATTTAAACTTAATACAAGTGAGTAGGGTTCGGTAAAATAAGCTTGAAATTGCACAAAAAATCTACCTTACAAGTAATGGTGCAGGTGGTAATATTTTATTGAATGGCAGAATTAAAAAGCCAGGTCACATAATAAGACTAATTAGCAGATGTTTTGGCCGATTTGCTTAACACTGAGAAATAAGATTATTTTATGGATTTGTAGAATTAAGAGCCTAGCGGTCACATAATATAACTAATTAGCAGATGTTTGGTTGATTTGGTTAATATTGTGAGATAAGATGATTTTTTAGCAAAGTCCTAAACTTATAAGCTGTCAGGGGATTCCTGACCTGTTCTGGTAGCGAGTTCCAGGTCGCATAGCGTTCTTGCATAGTGAAAGACTGACTCGAGGGATGTTGAAAAGTGCCTTATGCCTCGTATTGTGGCTGTGCATTCTGTTGTAATTGTCTAGGAGTAGTTTTAGGGGAGGGTTTACAGTGGCATTTAATGTTCTGTATATGTAGTAGGCACAAGAAAAAGAGTGAATGTTTTGTATATTTAGCAAGTTGAGTCTTTTGAAAAGTGGTGGGGTGTGCTGTCTAGCACAGGAGCTGGTTATCACCCACACAGCAGCTTTTTGTTGGATTATTAAGAGTCTAAGGTGATTGAGCCCCAGGCACAAATACCATAGGTGAGGTAAGGATATATTAGAGAGTGGTACAGGGTAAGGAGAGTCATTTGCGGTACATAGTATCGTATCCTGGAAAGGATTCCTACTGATTTCAAAATTTTCTTGGCTATGTGATGTGTACGGGACTGAAATTCAAGATTACAGTCAAGGAGAAGACCTAGAAATTTGCCCTCCGTGTGTCTTGATATAAGGGAACCATTAAACAATGTTAAGTTGGATATTTGAGGCTCTGTTGCCAAACAGCATGAAGTATGTTTTGTCTATGTTGAAAGTGAGTTTGTTGGTCATCATCCAAGCATATAACTTTAGCAGTTCATTGTTTACAGAGTTTCCAAGCACAGCCAGGTCTAAATGGGAGTAGACATATGTAGTGTCATCTGCGAACAGAACTGGTTTAAGGAGTTGGGATGCATTGGGGAGATCATTAATGTAGATGAGAAAGAGGAGTGGGCCTAGGACACTACCCTGGGGTACCCCTACAGCTACAGGTTGGATAGCAGAGTTGAATTCATTTGCATGTTCATACTGGTGTCTGTCATTAAGATAGGATTTTAGGTAGTCAAAAGAATGTCCTCTGATGCCGTAATGATTCAGTTTCAGGTGCAAGAGATTGTGGTCGACTGTGTCAAATGCTTTTCGTAGGTCGATAAAGAGCTCCAGAGGATATTCATTTTTATTGAGAGCTGTGTATATTAATTCAAGCATTTGTATAATAGCGTTATTCGTACTTTTTTTTGGTCTAAACCCAAACTGGCATGGGTTAAGTATATTGTTGGATGTAAGGTAGGAGTAAAGTCGCTTGTGTATTATTTTTTCAAATATCTTGGAAAATGTCTATAGTTGTTCAAATCAGTTGGATCTCCTCCTTTGCCGAATGGGTGACCCTTGCTGTCTTGAGTATAGATGGGAAGGTTGAGGATGCTATAGATTTGTTAAACATTGTTGCAATAATGGTTGATAGTTCAAGTGCAGCCTTTTTATATATGAATGGTGGCAAGTTCACCTGCTTTGTTCTTTAATGATTTAATGATGAGTGAGACTTCAGTGGAATTAGTTGGAGCTAGAAATAGAGTACATGTATTTGGGTAGTTGCCAGTGAGGTATTTGTTCGGCTGGGTATTTGAGCTGGGAATTTGACTTGCTAGCTTTGATCCTACAGTAGAGAAAAAGACATTAAATTTGTCGGCCGTGTCAATAGGTTGTATGTGAGGTTCATCTGGTTTAGTTAAGTTTATCTCTCTATTTCCAGACAGTTTCCTAGTGCCCAAAATTTTGGAGAGGGTTTGCCAGGTACTTCTCATATCACCTTTCATTTCACTAAATTTATTATCATAATACATTTGCTTTGATTTTTATATTAGTTTTGTGAGTATTGATGTGTATCTTTTAGTAAATTCTTTAGTAATTAGGCCTAATCTAAACTGTTTTTCTCAAGTTGGTGGTTTTCATTAACAGATTTGAAGATGCTTTTTGTTAGCCATGGGCTGTTTAGTCTCTTTTCTGTGATCTTTGTCATTTTGATTGGACAATGATTGTTACAGAGGTTTAAGGTTTTATGTAAAAAAAATTTGACATCTTTATCGACATTATTACTGTCAGCTAGCTCTCTCTGCCAATCAATGGCACCTAGTGCTAGTTTTAGGTTGTTTATCGATGTCTCATCATGCAGGAGAAATGAGATCTCTCTTGGTTCTTGAGGCAGTTTAGATAAGTTGGTTATGAGAAAGGTAAGGTAGTGGTCTGTGGTGTTATCTGTGATTATACCTGCTTGTAGTGGGGATAGTGTGTTCGTCCAGATATGGTCAAGTAATGAGGCACTTGTCTAGAGATTCTTGTTGGCTTAGTTATTGAGGGTAGCAACAAGCTGTTGTTCATAGCATTTGTGAAATCAGCTACTGGATGGTCAGTTGCTTGGATGAGGTTTATGTTGAAATCTCCTGCTAGTATCAGATGGTGTTTATTCAACTCTGACTCAATTATCATGTTTCTAAGGTTACTTCTAAAAGTGTAAGTATTTGAGTGTGGTAGTCTGTAGACTGCACCAACTGTTATAGGCTTCTTAAGTGTTCCTGATGTGAATTTAGCTATGATATATATTTGCCATTTTCGTCCCATACATTAATTGATTTCATACATTCCAGTTCATCAGAGTAATAGATGGCAGTGCCTCCTCCTGACTGGTCAGGCCTGCAGTTATGTATGTCTGTGTAACCAGGTATGGTAAATATGTCTGTCAAATCTTGTCTGAGCCAGGTTTCAGTAAGTATAATGAAAGTTATAGTAGCATTTAGAGACTTCAGTAATGCAATGAGGTCATCATAGTGTTTACTCAATGATCTAACATTGTAATTGAAGACTGTAATGTTCTTGCTGACACTGAGAAGGGTATTAGCCTGACTAGCAGTGTAGTAATGGCAATTACTGTTAGGATTATGTGTGCAGTTCAATAAGAGGTTGATATCAGGATCGATAATTGCATTCATAAGGGGTACGTAGAGAAATAGCTGTTACAATTATTAAAGAAAAAACAAAAAGCAATTGATGTTAAACCACTAACAAATATGAACTAAGATAATTATTTAAATCTAAAAATAATGGAGCTACTGAATATTAAAGTAAAACAAAGAAAGTAAGACACTTCAGCATCTTGATTATTTTAAAGTTAAAAGTAATGGTTTCGAGTATAAAATAAAACAGAGAATAAAACACTTATGCACCTGAATTAGCACCTAAAATAGCAACTAATGTGTCTTACGAAACTGGGAATTAATTACTGTTATTCACTAACAGATATGAAAATATGGGTTAAAATAAGGGTAAATTCTACGATACTACAGCACTGTACATGGTTGATACACAAATAACCTGCACATAGAAGAGAGGAGCTTACGACGACGTTTCGGTCCGACTTGGACCATTTACAGAGTCACACTCTGTAAATGGTCCAAGTCGGACCGAAACGTCGTCGTAAGCTCCTCTCTTCTATGTGTGGGTTATTTGTGTATCATTCCAGTCAAGATATTGTGCCTTTTTTTGTTATACATGGTTGATATTGTGTTGAGATATGCTTAACAAGGTTCAGTCAAACCAATGAATGAGAGGAAACATGCTAGTTCTTGATCATTTGTTATTTCAAACCTACAATCCATGTCTGACAATTTAACCATGATAATGCCCAAATAAAGCTTCACTTTGTGCACATAAGAATGAGGCAAATATGAGTTTGTGTTATGACTGATTGACTGACTTACTGATTGACTTACCCACTGACTGACTTACTGATTGACTTACTGACTGACTTACTGATTGACTTACTGACTGACTTACTGATAGACATACTGACTGACTTACTGATTGACATATTGACTGTATTACTGATTTGACTGACTTACTGACTTGACTGACAGACTGACTTACTGATTGAAATGACTGACTGAATTGACTGACTTACTGACCTGACTAACTGACTGATGTGACTTACTTTCTCAATTGACTTATTGACTAACTGAATTGACTGACTGACTGACTTACTGACTTGACTGACTGATTTACTGACTGAATTGATTGACTGACTTGACTGACTTGAATGACTTACTGACTTGACTGAATGACTTACTGAATTGACTGACTGACTTACTGACTTGACTGACTGATTTGAATGATTTACTGACTGACTTAAAGTTAGACTTTTTCACTGAAGAGGACCCTGAAATGGTGTCTAGAGCAGCTGATGCCTTACTGTCAGTTGTATAATGTACTGTGGGGTAAAATAGAACAGAAATCCATTACAGAATTTATGCACACTCAAGTACAACCATTGACTTAATACCAGAAACTCTACCAGCCACCTCAGCCCAGTTGGGCCACAGCATAAATTTCCACTCTCCACAATCATCCACAAACACCAGCACCCACAACTTAAGGTAAAAAATACCATTATTTCTGTTGCATTTGTAATCTTAAGCAGTGAAAACAACATATAGTGGACCCTCCATTTTTGTAGATCTCCATTATCAGTGAATTTGGTTTTGGCCAACTTTTTTCGTTTATTTTTTGGTTTCGTTTTTGTCGATTACCTCCATTTTCGTCGATTGTACAGAACCTGTCCAGTGCCCAGCGCGCAGACAAAACTGCCTCCCACACACATTCTCAGCCAGTGTAGCATTGTTTCTTGGTGAGTGAACATATCCTGCCAGGTCATACAAAACATTTCATAATAATCCATTGTTTTTGCCACTTGTTTATTGTGTCTGACTGCTAAATAAGCTACCATGGGCCAAAAGAAAGCTTCTAGTGCCAGTCCTTTGGTAAAGAATGTGAGAAACACGATATAATTCAAGAAAAAGTTTGTAGAAAAATACGAAAATGGTGGTGGTAGAGGGTGGTAGTGGTTGTGATGTTAGTACAGGGTGGTAATGATGGTGGTAGAGGGTGGTAGTGGTTGTGATGGCGGTAAAGGGTACCTTCTTCAGTGATTCAGCGATTCTACTAACTCCTCCAATGTTGTTGGAATTATATAGGGCTACAGAAAACACCGCTGCCACAGTGCTGCAGCCTTCACCAACATTATGTACTGCTTATGCTCACAGTGGCCCTTATACACCCAACAACAACAACAGACCACCTGTTGTTACATACATGATGACTTATTTTATTCATTCTAGAGTATTTGTCGTGTTTCTACATTATTATTTTTGTTTATTATGTCATATTAGTTGAATTGTGATAGATAAATAAGCCGTAGAGTTGATATTAGTGTCATATTCTCCAACGATAAACTCGCCTCTGTCTCCCCTCCGCCCAGTCTGCCATGCACCAACAAGTCTTTTCAATAAAGGTAAGTGTGATGTTAAATACTCATTTATACATTTTATTAGTGCTTTATATTTATTTGTTATTCTTTTCTGCACGTAAATCTATAAGCTAGGGAAGTGACCCCTGATAAGGAGTTGGTACCTAGAGTCTTTATGGAGGGAGATTCCCCTTCCAAATTATAACCTTTCTTCCCTCTCTCCTCCTCCCTCTCTTCCATCCATCAACAACAGCCTTCAATAAAGGTAAGTGTCATGTGTAATGTTCATTCTTTTGTGCATGTAAATCTATCTTTAAGGTAAAAAAACTTCTTTTGTTGATGCTTCTGGGTGTCTGGAATAGATTAATTCCATTTACATTACAGTGGACCCCACCTTACGATATTAATCCGTTCCTGAGAGCTCATCGTAAGCTGAAATTATCCTTAGCTGAATTAATTTTCCCCATAAGAAATAATGGAAATCAAATTAATCCGTTCCTGACACCCCAAAGTAAGAAATTTTTTTTTTTTTACCACATGAAATATTAATTTTAATACACACAAACTGAAGAAGACATGCACAATTACTAATCTACTAAGAATAGAATACATGACACTTACCTTTATTGAAGATATGGTGATGATTGATGGGATGGGAGGAGGGGAGAGTGTGAAAGTTATTGTTTAGAAGGGGAATCCCCTTCCATTAGGACTTGAGGTACCAAGTCCTTTTCCGGGGTTACTTCCCTTCTTTTAATGCCACTAGGACCAGCTTGAGAGTCACTTGACCTCTGTTGCACAACAAATCTGTCCATAGAGCTCTATACCTCCTGTTCCTTTAAGACTTTCCTAAAATGGGCCATAACACTGTCATTATACAAATTGCCAACACAGCTTGCAGTAGCTGTGTCAGGGTGATTTTCATCCGTAAAGGTTTGCAGTTCAACCCACTTTCCACACATTTCCTTAATCTCTTTTTTCAACTCTATACTAATTCTCTCCCTTTTTACCACAGGGATGGCACTAGAAGCTTTCTTGGGGTCCATGGTGATTTATTTTGAAGTTACAAGCACTAAAAACACTGGGATAATATGAAATGTACTGAATGTATGCGTAGATGCGACCGCACTGGCTGGCTTGTAAACACTGGTGGTGAAGCCACACGTGGGACGCGTCCTGGACGAAACACATAAGGCAAGTCTTTTATCGTGAATCAAGGCAAAATTTTTGCATTCAAATGGTTCGTATGGCGGATTTAACGTAACGTGATGCGTTCGTAAGGCAGGGGGTCCACTGTATTTCTTTTGGGGAATGTCAATTTTGGTTGATGGCTGTGGAATGGATTAAACACGAAAACCGAGAGTCCACTGTAATACATCACGACAATGAACTACACTTACATATTCACTTATTTTTGTAAGAAGAACATAACCCTATTTTTCCCATAAGTTCTTCAGTTCATTTTGCACGGTTTTACCTAACACGGCATTTTCAGGAACATAACTACTATGTTAAATGACAGTCTATTATATTTTTTATTTTTATTATCACACTGGCCGATTCCCACCAAGGCAGGGTGGCCCGAAAAAGAAAAACTTTCACCATCATTCACTCCATCACTGTCTTGCCAGAAGGGTGCTTTACACTACAGTTTTTAAACTGCAACATTAACACCCCTCCTTCAGAGTGCAGGCACTGTACTTCCCATCTCCAGGACTCAAGTCCGGCCTGCCGGTTTCCCTGAACCCCTTCATAAATGTTACTTTGCTCACTCTCCAACAGCACGTCAAGTATTAAAAACCATTTGTCTCCATTCACTCCTATCAAACACGCTCACGCATGCCTGCTGGAAATCCAAGCCCCTCGCACACAAAACCTCCTTTACCCCCTCCCTCCAACCTTTCCTAGGCCGACCTCTACCCCGCCTTCCTTCCACTACAGACTGATACACTCTTGAAGTTATTCTGTTTCGCTCCATTCTCTCCACATGTCCGAACCACCTCAACAACCCTTCCTCAGCCCTCTGGACAACAGTTTTGGTAATCCCGCACCTCCTCCTAACTTCCAAACTGCGAATTCTCTGCATTATATTCACACCACACATTGCTCTCAGACATGACATCTCCACTGCCTCCAGCCTTCTCCTTGCTGCAACATTCATCCCCCATGCTTCACACCCATATAAGAGCGTTGGTAAAACTATACTCTCATACATTCCCCTCTTTGCCTCCAAGGACAAAGTTCTTTGTCTCCACAGACTCCTCAGTGCACCACTCACCCTTTTCCCCTCATCAATTCTATGATTCACCTCATCTTTCATAGACCCATCCGCTGACACGTCCACTCCCAAATATCTGAATACATTCACCTCCTCCATACTCTCTCCCTCCAATCTGATATCCAATCTTTCATCACCTAATCTTTTTGTTATCCTCATAACCTTACTCTTTCCTGTATTCACTTTTAATTTTCTTCTTTTGCACACCCTACCAAATTCATCCACCAATCTCTGCAACTTCTCTTCAGAATCTCCCAAGAGCACAGTGTCATCAGCAAAGAGCAACTGTGACAACTCCCACTTTATGTGTGATTCTTTATCTTTTAACTCCACGCCTCTTGCCAAGACCCTCGCATTTACTTCTCTTACAACCCCATCTATAAATATATTAAACAACCACGGTGACATCACACATCCTTGTCTAAGGCCTACTTTTACTGGGAAATAATTTCCCTCTTTCCTACATACTCTAACTTGAGCCTCACTATCCTCGTAAAAACTCTTCACTGCTTTCAGTAACCTAGTAATCTAGTATTAAGTATAGTCTGTAATTCATTAGCTGTAGTCTGCCTGAAATGCCTCGGCATGATAGCGGCTTTCTTTGCACTTGCAAATCAATATTGTAATAAAACACTGTAAACTATGTATGGAAATAGATTCTTTATAACATGTCAGTCACTCATTGTAAACTTGCAAAGAAATAAAAATTTGAATTTGAATTTGAAAATAATATAAGTATTAGTAATGAAAATGAATGAAGATGAAAATGTTTATTTCCTTGCAAGGCTTACAATGTGTGGTTTACATATTATAAAATATTAATTACAAGAAAGGCCTCTAGCATGCCTAGGCAATTCGGGCAAACTAATCCTAATTCTTACTCCAAATTGACACAGGTTATGGATCAGTACATTTTAATATATATGTACCTTACTGCATATTAGGTAACTGAAGTGATTTATTAGATTTATAATAATGAGGCAATACAAAACATATAACAATAGTACAATTAGAGTACAGTGAACCCCCAGATTTCGAAGTCATCAGATTCTGCAATATTCGGAAATAGTAACTTTTTTCGTCAAAATATTGGTTCGGTGATCGTCATTTAGCTCAGTAATAATCATTCGTCCTGAACACGTCTGAGTGGCCCGACACACAATTTACAGTCAGTGTGTCACTGTTTATCAGCCAGTGAGTGCGATCCCAGCGTTCATACGATACATTTCGTAATATTCCATTCGTTTTAGTGCTTGCAACTGCTAAATAAGCCACCATGGGGCAAAAGAAAGCTCCTAGTGCCAGCCCTTTGGTAAAGGTGATAAACACGATAGAATTCAAGAAAGAACATACCAGCCAGGGTACTTCCCCACACACACCAGGCAGGGTACATCCCTACACACACCAGCCAGGGTATTTCCCCACATACCAGACAGGGTACTTCCCCACACACACGATTTGACTTGAGTGAGATTTGTGCATGACTGAATAGAATTATTAAAGCTTATTGCTTGGGAAGCATTGAAAATTGGGTTGGGCAAATACGAGTCTGTTAGTGGGATGGTTTGTGAAGGCCCTGCCAAGGATGGGCCAACAGGTCTTCTGCAGTGTTCATGCTTTCTTATGTTCTTATGTACACCAGCTGAGGAAATTGCTTCAGAGGAGAAGAAAGAGAGAGGGAAGAAGGTGCCTTCTTCAAAGATTAAGGATATTTGTGCACCAACAAGAGTCTTCAATAAAGGTAAGTGTGATATTATTGTTTTATACTCGATTTCTCATTCTTTTCTGTACGTAAATCTATAAAAAAATCATTTTAGTTAATACTTTTGGGTGTGTGGAATGGATTAATTGGATTTACATTATTTCTTATCAGAAAAATGAATTCGGAAATCGTCAGATTAGGGTTTAGTCACTCTCTCTGGACTGGATTAATTACGATAACCGGGGGTCCACTGTAGTAGTAGCAGTAGTTGAAGTATAAGCAGTAGTAGTAGTAGTAGTAGTAGTAGTAGTAGTAGCTGTAGTGCAACACTGATGGAGGTAGCAATAAGAAAGTAGTAGTGGTATAGAAAAAAGAGGGCAGAGAGTGGAATGTAAGTGAAGAAATAGTAGTAGAAGTAGTAGTAGCACCAGTAATTTATAAGAACAAGACAACAGAGGAGCACTGAAGGAGAGCCAACAGCCTACAGGGGTAGGACAAAATCCCTGCAGGACAAAACCCCCAAGGACAGAACCCACCTAGGCCAAAGACAGGAAAGACAATGAAAATAAGGAAAAGGTGAAGGGATAACGAGAGGAGATAAAGATCAGGTCAAGTTATGAATGTTTTGAAGTTTGGAGTATCTGACATTGTAATGAGAAATGAAGGCATCTACAGAGACAAAGCCAGGACTAAGATTCATATTAGGAATGTTGTGTATAAGGGATACTTCAACAAGATGGTGTCTGTGAAGGATAGATGGGTAGACAGTTTTGGCAAAGCACCAATTAATAGGATGATTGTGATCTCTGGCATTACAGAAAAGAGCACTGTTACTGTCAGCAAGGCTAACACTTCTTTGTTCTCTTTAAGTCTGTTAGAAAGAGAGTGGCCAGTTTCTCAAAAGTCCAATGGACTCCCGGATAAAGCAGTCGTCGAATTTCGTAATATTCAGTAATCGTAATGTTTTTTCATCAAAATATTGGCTCAGTGATCGTCACTTACCTTGGTAATAGTCATTTGTCCCAAATGCATACATGCGGCCCCAAGTGGCCCCAAGCGGCCCCACACACTATCCACAGTCAGTCTGCCATTGTTTATCAGCGACTGACCGTTACCCCACGTGTTCATACAATACATTTCATAATATTCCATTCTTTTTTGTGCTTGCAATTGCTAAATAAGCCACCATGGGTCTGAAGAAAGCTTCTAGTGCCAGCCCTTTGGTAAAGAGGGTGAGAAATACAGTGGACCTCCGCTTAACGATCACCTCCCAATGCGACCAATTATGTAAGTGTATTTATGTAAGTGCATTTGTACTTGTATGTTTGGGGGTCTGAAATGGACTAATCTACTTCGTAATATTCCTTATGGGAACAAATTCGGTCAGTACTAGCACCTGAACATACTACTGGAATGAAAAAATATCGTTAACCGGGGGTCCACTGTACTAAAGAATTCAAGTAAGACATCATAGCAAAATCTGAAAGTGCAGCACGTGTCGCAGAACTTGCCAGGTTGTATAAGAAATCCCATACAACCATTGCTTCCATCATGGCCAAGCAAAAGAAAATCAAAGAAACTGTTGCTGCGAAAGGTGAAAACATGGTCACAAAACAAAGATCACAAATACTCGAAGATGTGGAGACCTTGTTGTTGGTGTGGATCAGCTAAAAACAGTTAGCAGGAGACAGTGTTATGCAGTCGATCATTTGTGGAAAGGCAAGGCAGTTGCATGATGATCTCATAAAGAAAATGCCTGGAACTAGTGCTGATGTTAGTGAATTTAAGACCAGCAAAGGCTGGATTGAGAGATTTAAGAAGTGTAGTGGCATACACAGTGTGGTAAGGCATGGCGAGGCTGCAAGTTCTGACAAATATGCAGCTGAAAAATATGTTCAGTAATTCAAAGGGTACATCGAGGCTGAACAATTCAAACCCCAACAAGTGTTCATTTGTGATGAAACAGGCCCCTTTTGGAAGAAAATGCCAAAGAGGACCTACATCACACAGGAGGAAAGGGCACTCCCAGGACACAAGCCTATGAAAGACAGACTAACTCTCATGTTCTGTAGTAATCCTAAAGGGGATTTCAAAGTGAAGCCTTTACTGGTGTATCACTCTGAAAATCCCAGAGTGTTCAAGAAAAGCGGTGTCACCAAGAGTAATTTGTGTGTGATGTGGAAGGCAGACAATAAGGCATGGGTCACGAGGAAATTTTCCTTGATTGGTTCAATAAAGTGTTTGGTCTGAGTGTGAAGAAATACCTCCTGGAAAATAAACTGGAACTCAAGTGCCTTCTGGTAATGGACAATGCTCCTGCTCATCCTCCAGACCTTTTTTTTTTTTTTTTTTTTCAACAAGTCGGCCGTCTCCCACCGAGGCAGGGTGACCCAAAAAAGAAAGAAAATCCCCAAAAAGAAAATACTTTCATCATCATTCAACACTTTCACCACACTCACACATTATCACTGCTTTTGCAGAGGTGCTCAGAATACAACAGCTTAGAAGCATATACGTATAAAGATACACAACATATCCCTCCAAACCGCCAATATCCCAAACCCCTCCTTTAAAGTGCAGGCATTGTACTTCCCATTTCCAGGACTCAAGTCCGACTATATGAACATAACCGGTTTCCCTGAATCCCTTCACTAAATATTACCCTGCTCACACTCCAACAGATCGTCAGGTCCCAAGTATCATTCGCCTCCATTCACTCCTATCTAACACGCTCATGCACGCTTGCTGGAAATCCAAGCCCCTAGCCCACAAAACCTCTTTTACCCCCTCTTTCCAACCCTTTCGAGGACGACCCCTACCCCTCTTTCCTTCCCCTATAAATTTATATGCTTTCCATGTCATTCTACTTTGATCCATTCTCTCTAAATGACCAAACCACCTCAACAACCCCTCTTCTGCCCTCTGACTAATGCTTTTATTAACTCCACACCTTCTCCTAATTTCCACACTCCGAATTTTCTGCATAATATTTACACCACACATTGCCCTTAGACAGGACATCTCCACTGCCTCCAACCGTCTCCTTGCTGCTGCATTTACCACCCAAGCTTCACATCCATATAAGAGTGTTGGTACTACTATACTTTCATACATTCCCTTCTTTGCCTCCATAGGTAACGTTTTTTGACTCCACATATACCTCAACGCACCACTCACCTTTTTTCCCTCATCAATTCTATGATTAACCTCATCCTTCAAAAATCCATCCGACGACACGTCAACTCCCAAGTATCTGAAAACATTCACTTCTTCCATACTCCTCCTCCCCAATTTGATATCCAATTTTTCTTTATCTAAATCATTTGATACCCTCCAGACTTGGATGACCAAATTGTGGAGGAGTTTTGTTTAATTACAGTGAAGTTCTTGCCCCCTAATACCACTCCTCTCATCCAGTCCATGGACCAGCAGATCACCCTGACAAAGCTGTTTCAGGCCATGTTGGCAACATGTACAATGACAGTGTTGTGTCCCACTGTAGGGAAATTTTAAAGAAATGCCAGAAACAGAGCTCTCTGCAATACTTGTTGAGCAACAGGGGTCCAGTGACTCTCAATCTGGTCCTAGTAGCATTAAAAAACAAAGAAATGAAGTAACCCCAGAAAAGGACTTGATACCTGATGTCTTTATGGAAGGAGATTCCCCTTCTAAACAATAGTAACTTCTCCATCCTCTCCCCTCCTCCCATCTTCCATACTTCAACAAGTCTTCAAAAAAGGAAAGTGTCATGTTATTATTGTTTTATTCTTCATGTCTCATTGTTTTGTGTAGGTAAATGTATATTTCTTGTAAAAAAATTATTTTTTTTAATACTTTTGGGTGTCTGGAATGGATTAATTGGATTTACATTATTTCTCATGGGGAAAATGAATTTGGATATCGTCAAATTTGGTTTTAGTCACACTCTCCGGAATGGATTAATTATGATAACTGGGAGTCCACAGTATTAGAAAGGACAAGAGGAGCAGGAAATGAAGTAGATTCTACTACAGTGCCCCTCTATTTTGTTCACATAGATTACCTCTATTACTTTTACTACTACAATTACTACTACTATTTCTACACTAACATTCCATTCTCTGTCCCCCTTTTTTGCTGACCATCACTACTTTCTTATTGCCATCTCTATCACTGTTGCACTACATCTACTACTAACTACCACCACCACTACTAGTTAATGGTCCAAGTTGGACTTAAATTTTTTTTTTTTTTTTTTTTCAACAAATCGGCCGTCTCCCACCGAGGCAGGGTGACCCAAAAAAGAAAGAAAATCCCCAAAAAGAAAATACTTTCATCATCATTCAACACTTTCACCACACTCGCACATTATCACTGTTTTTGCAGAGGTGCTCAGAATACAACAGTCTAGAAGCATACACATATAAAGATACACAACATATCCCTCCAAACTGCCAATATCCCAAACCCCTCCTTTAAAGTGCAGACATTGTACTTAAATTGGACTTAAATATCATCATAAATTTCAGTCTTCTATGTGCAGGTTATTTGTGTAATGTGTTTCCTCTTTTCTTTGGGACATCCTACCTTAGTGGAAACCAGCCAGTGTTAAAAAAATGAATCAAAAAAGTATTATACAGACTTAGATACTCTCATATGGAAAAATAAAAGTCAAAGCTCTGTGGCTTGAACAAATCACTAATAACTAACACTTTGGAGATTAATCTTTGTTTTTGTCCATCCCAGATCATTATCAAGTTTTCACTTGATAATGGACTAAGACTGACGGAAATGTCTAAAATTTCCACTCCAAAGTGTCGGTTATTTGTGAATCTTGTCATTGTTGTGCAAAAATTATGGCAAGTAGAAAGAATTTTTTTTTTTTTTTTTTTCAACAAGTTGGTCGTCTCCCACCGAGGCAGGGTGAAAAGAAATATACTGTACTACTTTAAAGCTTACCTGTGCCTAATGTATGATCTGTGGCTGGACCAGGAGACAGTGTGTCTGTAGGACCATGCCACCAAATCCATGGTACCGTCCCATTATCATTAGAAATATACCATAAGCATGTTGGCAGCAAAAAGGACTCAAAGTCACAATCATTTTCTCCAAGTGGTTCTGAAAGCATAAGGTAATGAGAAGATTCTGATACTGTATTTAAGAAAAAATGTCAAAACCTGATTTCAGGCATTACAAAAGAAAGTTCATAAAAGTTTTTCATTATGTAATGTAGATCATAGGAAAGTGATTTTCAGTGAAACCTATTTTATAAATGGAATTCTTCAACTTTATCATAAAATACCATTACATATCTACACCATTATTGCCTCTGGCATTGATTATAAATTTCATTCCATATAACCTTCACATAGTACATCTTCCCTCTTATCTTTCTTATGATCTAATGAATTACTTGTCTTGGCCAAAATAAACTATAATTTTATTGCATATCTGAAACTTCATTCACAAATGGATCCAAGAACAAAACTTGATGTACACTTAAACCAACTCTTCTCTCTTGATGTTGTTCTATCCACTTTCTTTCTAATATCAAATGAATGAAATAATAAAGTTACTGGTACACATTTCCAACACTGACTCACCAGGTGTAGTGGTTGATCCTTCCTGTATGGTAGTGGATGTAGAGTCCGTGTTATTATTGGGTTGAGCTTCTTCAGGCCAAATGCTACACTGTCCAGTAAATGTCAGCACATCATCAATACCTGCATACAAACATCTAGTGAAAAATAATGTTTGTCATAAAATAATATAATAAAGACATTCACTGAAACTCCTCAGCCATCAACTTAAAATTCCCGACACACAGTACACCCAAAGAAGATACCAACACTGACTGATGACTGGTTCTCCCCACTGGGCAGACTGGTATCACCAGCTCCCTGCTATCACCAGAGCCCTATCACCAGCACCCTGATTCACGGTCAAAATTATCTAACTCAACTCCATTTCTTTTTAACAAATATTACACAAACAATATACACTACAGAAGAAATAATAGACCATACTGTACACAGAAGTAAACTTTAAAATTTATTCTTAGTGATTACACATCATATGTTAACCTCTGAGTTTATATCTGGAGGATAAGTTTCTATAAGAATGTCTAAAACTACTCATTTCCGAATGTGACTAAATAAGTTTCATACACAGTGCAACCTCAGCTTATGAGTGCCCCACCACACGAGTTTTTCAAGATATGAGCAGTTGCTCAGTCAAATTTTTGTTTCTGGATACGAGCAAAATTTCAGGATGCGGGTTTCCCCCTCAAGGGAGGTTCCTTAAATAAATAAACAAATAAATAAAATATTTATTTCTTTGCAAAGGTTACAATGTGTGTTTACATATATAATATGATTGGAGCAAAGAAAGCCACTATCATGCTGAGGCATTTCGGGCAGACTTAACCTTATGTATTTATAGACTACTTAAGACTTGACAGGTGAATAGTATTAGTGGTTACCAATGTTCTGCTAATTGTGGTGCCAGGTACTGGCAGCCTTCTGAATTTCTCCTTACTATTACATATTATTATTATTACTATTATATTGTATTATTATTATTATTACTGTTAAAATAATTATTATTAGTAGTAGTAGTAATAGTAGCACGTATGTGGTGAGGGGCTCTTGATCTAGGGAATTGGATCTGTGCTCCAGTTCCCTAAATTAATAATAATAATAATTATAATAATCCATACATACTAATAATAATAATAATTACCATTATTATAATAATACATATGTATTACTACTACTAATAATAATAATAACTATTATAATAATACATATGTTTGTATTAACCCTTTCAGGGTCCACAGGCCCTCTCCGAGACTTGTTCTCAGGGTCCCCCAAATTTAAAAAAAAAAAATTATTTTTTCTTATGAAAAGATAGAGAATCATCTCCCAATCATAATGACACCAAAAGTATGAAATTTGATGGAAAACTTATGGAATTATGCTCTCGCAAAGTTAGCGGTCTCGACGATGTTGACGCATCGGCGATTTTGTCATTTTGAGCCCTATTTTCAGCCAATTCCCATGTACTAGTCGACAAAAATCATAACTATTTCACTAGAACTCCATTTTCTCTATCGAATGAGTACAAGAAGCCACCCATTTACCAATTTCAACTATCCAATACAGTGGCCAGAATTTAGCAATTTTGCCAATCTAACACAAATTTCAAAAGATGCCAATTTCCGAATAGGGTCCAGAATAAACAAGAAAGACATTCCTGGCACTAAAATAACATTTCCTCTGTTCATTAGTCATGTCCCTATGCCCCTCTTACATTCTTTTGCTTTCCACTTTGAATTTTTATTCTCACAAAAAATAGAAGATTTACTGTTATGCAGACTACTGCATTAGTGTAGAAATGGTATGAATAATATCAGCGCACTTGTGAAAGAATATTAGACTCACCAGTTGACATGTATTGGACACGTAGCATGATTTGTTTACTTTTGAACTTTGGTAAAAATCGAACATTTCTGCTACTTTGAGCTCAATTTCAAGGTACTTTTCATTGTAAAACCGGTTAAAATCATCTCAATTTCTGTAATATGTCTTCCAGTCTATAAAATGAGACCAGGAAAACTAGAATACAACAACAAATACCATACGAAAATACAGTGCAAAGTCGCTGTTTTAATCCAAAAACACGGTCAAAGTTTTTTTTTCTCATTACACACTGTGTGCTGCAGGATTTTTTTTATACTGTGCACACTGACCACATAGACCCATTCTTTCATATGTAGGCCTACCAGCTTTCTCTCACTAGATTTGAGGGCGCTAGAATTTAGGCATAATAGTACGTACGTCATGGACACTGGTGCATAAGCCGTAGTACAGCCGAAACCCTGAAAGGGTTAATAACAATAACAATAATTATAATAATAATAATAATAATAATAATAATAATAATAATAATAATAATAATACAATATAACAGTGATGCATACCATAACAGTAGTACATTTGTCGTCATTTTTAGACATTTTCGTAATTTTTTTTTTTAAATTTTTGTGCCAAATGCTTCAAAATACAAATTGGAAACTCTAGGTAGCTGTAGGTACAGTTGCTATGACCACAGCTATCTCAGTGACAACCAACGGTCAAAAGGAAGAGTAGGTCCGCCGCTGAGTGACTGCAGCAGACCCTTGGACACGTAATTTTTTCTTATACTATTGTACAAATTTCTTACACAATGCCTCGACTGAAGAGATAGTATTCACGTACGATCAGTAAGAAGCTCAGGAAGAGATTATCAACTATGAAAAAAGCTAGAGAAATGAAGAAGGCAGCAGCAGAGAGTGAGGGAGCTAGTTAGAGATGGCCACCACCACCACTAATGTGGTCACAGTAATCATGTCTTCACCTATATATCGTACATCTGTCTTGACCACACCTGTGGTTACATATGTGACAACCTCACCACTAATTATAGAAAAATACAAGCTAGGTGTGGGGTTATGGACTCTGCAAGGTAGTACCAGCATAGTACTTCTACAATATGTACGATACTAGTTAAGAGTGTAGCAAGTAGATCAGCGAAAAGTGAGGTGAACAAAAAATAAAAAAACAACTGTAGCAGTTAAGTTCAGCAATAAAGTGTAGCATTAAGAGTGTAGCAAGTATGTTAAGTGATTAATAGAAAAAGGACGACATGAAACTATAGGGCCACTGACAACATACGCCACCCTGTGATATCTTCCACCACCCTCAAGTTCTGCCAGCATCTGCTCCAAGGTAAGTGTGTACTATAGTATACACACAATAACCACTTTATTTCTTTACATTCTCTAGTATGTTTTAATACTATGTTTTTATACAATATTTCTTATTTATAAATTACGTACATTGTTTCAGTGTTTTATGAAACTGTGATCTAGTGCAGTTAGCCTCACAAACACTCTGTTTTCTCTTATAACAAGAGCATGGGTAGACACTACAGTCAGAGTGGGAGAGTAAATGGTGGATGCTGCTGCCACTGCTGCCACTGCCGCTGGCACCATCACTCGCTAAATTATGGACTACAGTGGACCCCCGCCTTACAATAGTGATCGCTCTAACACAGATGGAAGTGTCAGTGAAGACCAATTTCATGGTTTTGAGGAGATTGTGACCAAAAGCAATGCCCAGGATCCCAGAAGAAAGAAAAAGGAGAATGAGAGAGAGAGAATGAGAGAGAGAGAATGAGAAAGAGAGAGAATGAGAAGAGGAGAATGAGAGAGAATGAGAATGAGAGAGAGAATGAGAAAGAAAATTAAAGAGAAAGAAAGAAGTAGAAAGAAGAAAAATAATTAGGTAGGAGGATGGAGGGGAAGCAGCTTCAGACCCCATTGTTTTGATAGGCGGTAGGGGGAGTGATTAATGATACAATACATATGTATGTCATTTTGACAGCTGCCGGACACTGACTCACCGCATTTAGAAGTCCACACACTCACACACAACACAATGAAAGTGTCTAGTGACTATATATATGTATATATGTATATATATATATATATATATATATATATATATATATATATATATATATATATATATATATATATATATATATATATATATATATATATATATATATATATATATATATATATATATATATATATATATATATATATATATATATATATATATATATATATATATATATATATATATATATATATATATATATATATATGAAGAGAGTGGTGAGAGAGTGCAAAAGGAGAGCAGATGAAAGAGTGGGAGAGGCACTGTCAAGAAATTTTTATGAAAATAAGAAAAAATTTTGGAGTGAGTTAAACAAGTTAAGAAAGCCTAGGGAAAGTATGGATTTCTCAGTTAAAAACAGAGTAGGGGAGTTAGTAGATGGGGAGAGGGAGGTATTAGGTAGATGGCGAGAATATTTTGAGGAACTTTTAAATGTTAAGGAAGAAAGGGAGGCGGTAATTTCATGCACTGGCCAGGGAGGTATACCATCTTTTAGGAGTGAAGAAGAGCAGAATGTAAGTGTGGTGGAGGTACGTGAGGCATTACGTAGAATGAAAGGGGGTAAAGCAGCTGGAACTGATGGGATCATGACAGAAATGTTAAAAGCAGGGGGGGATATAGTGTTGGAGTGGTTGGTACTTTTGTTTAATAAATGTATGAAAGAGGGGAAGGTACCTAGGGATTGGCGGAGAGCATGTATAGTCCCTTTATATAAAGGGAAAGGGGACAAAAGAGATTGTAAAAATTATAGAGGAATAAGTTTACTGAGTATACCAGGAAAAGTATACGGTAGGGTTATAATTGAAAGAATTAGAGGTAAGACAGAATGTAGAATTGCGGACGAGCAAGGAGCCTTCAGAGTGGGTAGGGGATGTGTAAATCAAGTGTTTACATTGAAACATATATGTGAACAGTATTTAGATAAAGGTAGGGAAGTTTTTATTGCATTTATGGATTTAGAAAAGGCATATGATAGAGTGGATAGAGGAGCAATGTGGCAGATGTTGCAAGTATATGGAATAGGTGGTAAGTTACTAAATGCTGTAAAGAGCTTTTATGAGGATAGTGAGGCTCAGGTTAGGGTGTGTAGAAGAGAGGGAGAATACTTCCCGGTAAAAGTAGGTCTTAGACAGGGATGTGTAATGTCACCATGGTTGTTTAATATATTTATAGATGGGGTTGTAAAAGAAGTAAATGCTAGGGTGTTCGGGAGAGGGGTGGGATTAAATTATGGGGAATCAAATTCAAAATGGGAATTGACACAGTTACTTTTTGCTGATGATACTGTGCTTATGGGAGATTCTAAAGAAAAATTACAAAGGTTAGTGGATGAGTTTGAGAATGTGTGTAAAGGTAGAAAGTTGAAAGTGAACATAGAAAAGAGTAAGGTGATGAGGGTATCAAATGATTTAGATAAAGAAAAATTGGATATCAAATTGGGGAGGAGGAGTATGGAAGAAGTGAATGTTTTCAGATACTTGGGAGTTGACGTGTCGGCGGATGGATTTATGAAGGATGAGGTTAATCATAGAATTGATGAGGGAAAAAAGGTGAGTGGTGCGTTGAGGTATATGTGGAGTCAAAAAACATTATCTATGGAGGCAAAGAAGGGAATGTATGAAAGTATAGTAGTACCAACACTCTTATATGGATGTGAAGCTTGGGTGGTAAATGCAGCAGCGAGGAGACGGTTGGAGGCAGTGGAGATGTCCTGTCTAAGGGCAATGTGTGGTGTAAATATTATGCAGAAAATTCGGAGTGTGGAAATTAGGAGAAGGTGTGGAGTTAATAAAAGCATTAGTCAGAGGGCAGAAGAGGGTTTGTTGAGGTGGTTTGGTCATTTAGAGAGAATGGATCGAAGTAGAATGACATGGAAAGCAAATAAATCTATAGGGGAAGGAAAGAGGGGTAGGGGTCGTCCTCGAAAGAGTTGGAAAGAGGGGGTAAAGGAGGTTTTGTGGGCGAGGGGCTTGGACTTCCAGCAAGCGTGCATGAGCGTGTTAGATAGGAGTGAATGGAGACGAATGATACTTGGGACCTGACGATCTGTTGGAGTGTGAGCAGGGTAATATTTAGTGAAGGGATTCAGGGAAACTGGTTATTTTCATATAGTCGGACTTGAGTCCTGGAAATGGGAAGTACAATGCCTGCACTTTAAAGGAGGGGTTTGGGATATTGGCAGTTTGGAGGGATATGTTGTGTATCTTTATATGTATATGCTTCTAAACTGTTGTATTCTGAGCACCTCTGCAAAAGCAGTGATAATGTGTGAGTGTGGTGAAAGTGTTGAATGATGATGGAAGTATTTTCTTTTTGGGGATTTTCTTTCTTTTTTGGGTCACCCTGCCTCGGTGAGAGACGGCTGACTTGTTGAAAAAAAAAATATATATTTTTTTTTTTTTTTTTTTTTTTTTTTTTTTTCAACAAGTCGGCCGTCTCCCACCGAGGCAGGGTGACCCAAAAAAGAAAGAAAATCCCCAAAAAGAAAATACTTTCATCATCATTCAACACTTTCACCACACTCGCACATTATCACTGTTTTTGCAGAGGTGCTCAGAATACAACAGTCTAGAAGCATACACATATAAAGATACACAACATATCCCTCCAAACTGCCAATATCCCAAACCCCTCCTTTAAAGTGCAGGCATTGTACTTCCCATTTCCAGGACTCAAGTCCGACTATATGAAAATAACCGGTTTCCCTGAATCCCTTCACTAAATATTACCCTGTTCACACTCCAACAGATCGTCAGGTCCCAAGTACCATTCGTCTCCATTCACTCCTATCTAACACGCTCACGCACGCTTGCTGGAATATATATATATATATATATATATATATATATATATTATAGAAACCAAAAGGAATGAGGAAAGAAAGAATAAAGAAAGAAAGAATGAAGAAAGAAAGGCTTTAGGTAGGAAGGAATAATGACACATTTACCTAGGATACTACCTAACACAACTGTCTGCTACTACTATGAAGAAAACTGCTAAGACAAAATGTTTTGTCTGTACACATAAAAAAAGAAAGCACACAAAAACACAGACACACTCATTTTATGTGTGAGGAGTGTAAAACACCATTGTGTATGAAACCATGTTTCAAAGAGTTCCACAAGCTGCAGAACTTCTAGGGACATGTATAGTGACTGTACATGTGTATATATATTACAGAACAATTGTAATAAAATTTTTTTTTGTATTATTTGTTTATGTAAACAAGTTTTGTAAGCAATATATTGATAATTATGTTTGTGCACTTATTGTGTTGTATACAATGAGTGTATATGTGTACATTGCACCCTACTTTGGATTCACAGGCCACATAAGTTAAGCGAAAAAATAAAATAGTGAAAAAAACACGAAACCTTCAAATGCAAGTAAACCAAAGTTTACCAGGTGAGTGGCATTCGCGGCTGTTGCCATACGTGGCTCATTTTCTGCCAACTTTACTCCTTGAGAATTCTTTGCTTGCCTAAATCTTGGGCATGACCTACTTCCACATTGGACAAATGTGACACCATCTACGACTGCTGCACCTCTCCTGCCATACGGTTTATAAGCTGCTTCTCCGCTCATATGCCGCATTCTATTCAAGATTGATGGACTGACCACATTGACTCAAGGTTGAGGGACTGATTACCTCATTCTCCTCCTGTTCTTCAAGTTTATCCTTTGTATGGACTGATGAAGCCACTGTGTGGTGAAACGTTTCCTCAATAAAGATACCCAAGAGTTGCACATGTGTCTAATTTAACAACTTTACTCCTCTATATTTCCATAAGTACTGATTGCAAAAATTTGTTTTGGGGCTTAAAACAATTAGAAAATTAATCTTTACATTTTCATATGAAAAAATAATTTTTTTTTTCTGAATATTCTTTGACACCAGGAGACACTTCAGGATTTGGGGTTGCGACAGTCAAAGGGTTATCATCACTCTCTTATTTACCCCTATCTCACCTATGGAATTTGTGCATGGGGCTCAACAACAATTAACCATCTCAGACCACTAATTACCCAACAAAAGGCTGCAGTTAGAATGATAACAAATTCTCACTACAGGCAGCACACTCCACCAATATTCAATACACTAAACCTACTCACCATACAAAACATCCATACTTATTACTGCACCTATTACATACATAGAACACTTAACTCTGATATTAACCCTCCCCTCAAACATCTCCTTGCCAACCTCAACAGAACACATGACCATAACACAAGGCACAGATCACTCTTTGATATTCCTCGTGTCCATCTCACACTATGCAAAAACTCAATGCACATAAAAGGCCCTAAAATCTGGAATTCATTACCTGTAAATATAAAAGAAACACAACCTGTTTATAAATTCAAGTCTCTTCTCAAAGATTACTTACTCACCCAAAACCAAATAAATACTGAATAACTGAACATTATAAATTGTATATCTTAAATGTTTCTCACAATTATATCACATAAATGTTAAACCTAAAACCCAATCTAACTTATTATTTTTTAAATACACTACCAAACAGAATCACTACCTAACTGAATGCAACCATATGACCTGTCTTTGTAATACTCACTTGTGCTTTATAGTTATCTGTTTACATTAATGTTTTATCACTGATTTCATCATTGCTTAGTAGCAGCGCTGTATAGTCCTTGTGGCTTAGCGCTTCTTTTTGATTATAATAATAATAATAATCATTGCTTAGTTAATCTTAAGTTAATTTTAAGCCAGCCCGTAATGCTATGCATAGTATAAGTGGCTTTGGCATACTGCTCTTATCTGTATTTTTTTGTACCTCTGTATGTGTGCACAAATTGGAAATAAAAAATAAAAAAAAAAAATAAAAAAAAAAAAAAAATAAATAAAAAAAAAATAAATTATCCCCAGCAGTATTCTCCAATAGTGTAAAAAAGAATTACTATTATTTTTAGCTGAATTCAGACTAATGGTAGTGCAGACCAGCAGGAGGATTTATTTGGGTAAAGGAGAAATATGTGCAAAGAAGTGATAGATACATTTGACTAAAGAGGGTTGCCAGCATCTTGGCTAACACCAAGACAATGGTAGTCAAATTCTCTAAATATTTTCAAGAATGAGGTGACTCTTGGGCTGACTGTATACCTAGCAAGTACCAGAAGCACAAGAATCAATAAATAAAAATGGTAAACCTCTTCTCACCATGATCCTCGTCCACTCACCATGGAGCCCAATTAGGGTAAGCAATGAGTGGATAAAAGAGGGTCCAGTGGTAAGAAACAGAGATATACGTAAGCAACCATTAGAGCCTAGCAGCAGCCAAAAGACTGAGTGAGTAACCAACAAATCCCCATTTGACTATAACCAGAAAATGAGCACCCTACTGATTCACTTGAGCCATCACTGAACCTTCCATTTTACCTTCATCTACCTGCTTATGAAGTGTGCTACCTATCAAGGGCCACATCACCAGGAATAGATTCAACTAACAAGCAAGTAAAAAATGAAGAGTATGTAAGGCAAACACATGGAATAGCTCTTTTTTTTTTTTTTTTGCAGCCATAGTTTCAGTGAAATGGAAAACCCTCAGCCAGTATGGTCAACAGCATTGAAGGAGATGGCACTCACCTTACCATATAAAAGTGACTGCCCAAAGGAAAAATATTTTCCAAAATAAGTCATTAACTTTTCTTTTAACAGGGTTGCATGAGATATATTTTATACAGTGTATTCATTATATAAATATAAGAAAACTATTTAATACTAACAAATCTTCTCCAGTTGATTGGCTCCCACAATGCCTTCCAGCTGAATGAAGAAATAACCATCTGTAACTCCATGGAGTGGAACACGACCTACATTCCAGGGACTTGACTGTACACTGCTCATGCTCCAAACCAGGATGCGCATCTCTTCTACAGGCTACAGGGAATGACACAACATATGTAAATCATTCTGCTTACTCAGTTTACTGTGAAAAATTAGTAACAATGCATGCCAGAAGCACGAAATGTGAGAAATGGGAAAAAAATATTTTTAAGGAGAATAACAAATAGAACAGTCATAAAATATATGATGAGAAAGAACATGAATGAACTCGAATGAATAAACTCAAATGAACTTGGCTAGGCAAAAATCAAAGAAAAATATACATTTCTGTAATACAGTGGTCCCTCGTTTTTCGTAATTAATCCGTTCCTGGAGGAGCTACTATAAACGAAATTTACAATTTGCGAATCAATTTTCCCCATAAGAAATAATGTAAATACAATTAAACCGTTCCTGACACCCAGAAGTATTAAAACAAAAAAATTTTTTACATGAAATATACATGTAGTACATAACAATACAATGGGTAATGATGAATGAAACATTAACAGCAAAACACTTACCTTTATTGGAGATTCTTCTTAGTGTATGGGAGACTGGAGGAGGAGAGAGAGTGGGTTGTTTATAGTTTGGAAGGGGAATCCCCTTCCAGCAACACCTCAGGTGCCAATTGCTTTTCTGGGGTTGCTTGTCTTCTCTGTTTCTTAATGCCACTAGGACCACCTTGAGAGTCACTGGAGTCCTGTCTTGCAAAATAACTGTGGAGAGAGCTCTGTTTCTGGCGTCTCTTTAACACTTCCCTAAAATGGCCCAAGACTTTGTTACTGTACATGTTGCCAACATGGCTTGCAACAACCTTGTTAGGGTGATGTTTCTCCATAAAGCTTTCCATCTTACCCCACATAGTAAAAATCTCTTTAATTTCTGAAGAAGGCACCTTCTTCCAACTCTCTTCCGCCTCCTCTGCAGCAAGATTCTGAGCTGCGATGTGTTGCTCTTCCTGCCGAAGCTCTTGCAGGTCCTCAGTGGTGAGCTCTTCGTTGTGGTCTTCCACCAATTCTTCCACATCCTCCAAACTCACATCCAACCCCATGGAACTCCCCAGTGCCACAATTGATTTTACAACAGACATAGGCTCATCAGGGTCAGCCCCAAACCCTTCATAATCCCTCTTGTCGACACAATCTGGCCACAATTTTCTCCAGGCAGAGTTCAAAGTCCTGATAGTCACTCCCTCCCAAGCCACACCTATAAGGGTTATGCAATGGAGGATGCTGAAGTGTTCTCTCCAAAATTCCCTTAGGGTCAAGTGAGTGTCTGTGGTCATAGTCAAGCACCTGTGAAACATTGCTTTTGTGTAGAGTTTTTTAAAGTTTGCAATGACCTGCTGGTCCATGGGCTGGAGGAGAGGAGTGGTATTTGGGGGCAAGAACTTTACTGTGATGAACCCAAACTCTTCAAAAATTAGGTCATCCAAGTTTGGAGGATGAGCAGGTGCATTGTCCATTACTAGCAGGCACTTGAGATCCAATTTCTTTTCCAGGAGATACTCCTTCACACTAGGGCCAAACACTTCATTGAACCACTCGACGAAAATTTCCCTCGTGACCCATGCCTTACTATTAGATTTCCAAAACACACACAATTTACTCTTCATAACATTGTTTTTCCTGAACACTCTGGGATTTTCAGAATGGTACACTAGTAATGGCTTCACTTTGAAATCCCCACTAGCATTAGCACAGAACATTAGCGTCAGCCTGTCTTTCATAGGCTTGTGTCCTGGCATTGCCTTTTCCTTTTGTGTAATGAAGGTCCTCTTTGGCATTTTCTTCCAAAAGAGGCCTGTTTCGTCACAATTGAACACTTGTTCAGGTTTCAGTCCTTCAGTCTCTATGTACTCCTGGAATTCATGCACATATTTTTCAGCTGCCTTGTGGTCTGAACTGGCAGCCTCACCATGCCTTACCACACTGTGTATGCCAGTACAGTTCTTAAATCTCTCAAACCAGCCTTTGCTGGCCTTAAATTCACTCACATCACCACTAGTTGCAGGAAATTTCTTTACCAAATCGTCATGCAACTGCCTAGCCTTTTCACAAATAATCGAAGTCATAAGAGTATCTCCTGCTAATTGTTTTTCATTTATCCACACCAATAATAACTTCTCAACCTCTTCGAGTACTGGTGATCTCATTTTTGTCAGCATAGTTACCCCCTTTGCAACAACAGCGACCTTGATTTCCTTTTCTTGGCCACTATGGAACAAAGGTTGTGTAGGGTTTCTTATATAAGAAACACTACACCCTGGCCAGTTCGGCCACACTTGTACCACTTTCATATTGTTCAATGATGGTTTTCTTAAATTCAATCATATTTCTCACCTTCTTTACCACAGGCTTGGCACTAGGAGCTTTCTTTGGAGCCATGGTGGCTTATTTAGTACTTGCAAGCACTTGAGTCCTGGAAATGGGAAGTACAATGCCTGCACTTTAAAGGAGGGGTTTTGGGATATTGGCAATTTGGAGGGATATGTTGTGTATCTTTATACGTATATGCTTCTAAACTGTTGTATTCTGAGCACCTCTGCAAAAGCAGTGATAATGTGTGAGTGTGGTGAAAGTGTTGAATGATGATGAATGTATTTTCTTTTTGGGGATTTTCTTTCTTTTTTGGGTCACCCTGCCTCGGTGGGAGACGGCCGACTTGTTGAAAAAAAAAAAAAAAAAAAAAAAAGCACTAAAATAAATGGAATACAGTGGACCCCCAGTTAACGATATTTTTTCACTCCAGAAGTATGTTCAGGTGCCAGTACTGACCGAATTTGTTCCCATAAGAAATATTGTGAAGTAGATTAGTCCATTTCAGACCCCCAAACATACACGTACAAACGCACTTACATAAATACACTTACATAATTGGTCACATTCGGAGGTAATCGTTATGCGGGGATCCACTGTATTACGAAATATTTTGCTGGAGCACGTGAGGGGACCTTCGCTCACTGGTAAACAATGCCAGACAGGCTGCTGCCACGGCTCACGCCGTGGGTACGCATCCTGGACAAACTACGACTGGTGAGTGAACCTATGAAAAGCGAGTCCATGTTTATACGAAAATACCCCTATGATTGGCGAAATTTACGATTGCCGAGAACTACAAAAAGCGAGGGACCACTGTATTCTATTTTATAAAAATGATGAAACTTTGAATTATGAGAGATTTTAGAGCATTATCTCAATTAAATATTCCTGTGCTTACAAGAATTTAAATAAAGCAGATAAATGAACTTTAAAATAGGCATGGATATTACTATTATATAATGGAATGAGACAATAAAGCTAACAGATATCCATCATATATCAACCATTTCTTATATACTAACAATAACAAATTACAATATATCTGAAAATACAGGCATAGAGACAGAAAGTACACTGACATTACACACCCAAATGAGCCATAGAGGTAACAGGAAAAAACACTGAGTGTAATAGTGCAGAGACCTTGTAAAAATGTTACTATTATGTCCATTTGCTTCATCCTTTGGTGGATGATTTAGGGTCATAGACAGCAACCATTCAGGGAGGTACTATTATCCTGTCAAGTGAATGTAACACAGAAACATGTATTTGTTTTACATGATGGTAGGAGTGCTGTCTCATAAACACAAGATAACAGGTATATCTTGCTACTTTTACTTACAATTAGTTCACACATGCATGTACACTTTTATGTATACACACTCATTTGAATTTTCTTTGTTTTTTCTGAATAGTTCTTATTCTATTATTTTCCTTTCATATCCATGGAGAAGTGGAATAAGAATCTTTCCTCCATAAGTCATGCGTGTAGTAAAAGTCAACTAAAATACCAGGAGCAATGGGCTAGTAACTCCTTTTCCTGTACAACTTACTAAAAATAAAAATAAAACCCTTAAGTTGGGATCTTTGAATGCACGTTGATGTAGTGCAGACGATAAGAAAGAGATGAGTGTGGATGTTATGAATGAAAAGAAGCTGGATGTCCTGGCTCTAAGTGATATAAAAGCTGAAGGGGTTAGAAGTGTTTCAGTGGGAAGAAATAAATGGGATTAGGTCAGGGGTTTCTAATAGAGTTAGAGCTAAGGAAGGAGTAGGAATAATGTTGACGGATCAGTTATGGCAGGAAAAAGAGGGAATATAAATGTATAAATTCAAGGATTATGTGGCGTAAAATAAGAGTCAGGATATGAAAAGTAGGTTATAGTAGGTGTTTATGCACCTCGAGAAGAGAGAAGTGTAGAGGAGAAAGAGATTTTGGGAGATGTTGAATGTTTGGGGAGTTTTGATACAAGTGAGACAGTATTTATGTTATTTTTTTTTTTTATTATTAGCACACTGGCCGATTCCCACCAAGGCAGGGTGGCCCAAAAAAGAAAAACTTTCACCATCATTCACTCCATCACTGTCTTGCCAGAAGGGTGCTTTACACTACAGTTTTTAAACTGCAACATTAACACCCCTCCTTCAGTATTTATGATTAGGTACGTAAATGCTAAAGTAGGTAAAACTGTTGTGGAGGGAGTAATAGGTAAGTTTGGGTGCCAGGGGTAAATGAAAATGGGCTGCCTTTAATTGAACTGTGTATAGAAAGAGGCTTGGTAATAAGTAATACATATTTTCAGAAAAAGAGGATAAATAACTATACAACATGTAATGAAAGTAGCTTGTTTGATTATGTATTGGTGGATAAAAGGTTGATGGGTAGGCTTCAGGATGTGTATGTTTATAGAGGGGCAACAGATAAATTGGATCATTATTTAGTTGTAACTACAGTTAGAGTTAGAGGTAGATGGAGCAAAAGGAAAACGGCAACAGTAAGTATGAGGCGAAAGTTTATTGTTTAAGGGAAGAGGAAGTTAGGGTGACATATGAGCAACTATTGGGAGAAGGATGGGCTAGTAAGAGAGTAGGTAGTGTGGGGGGGGGGGGGGTTGAAGAGGGGTGGAATAGTTTCAAAAATGCAGTGTTAGAATGTGGGGCAGAAGTTTGTGGCTATAGGAGGGTGGGTGCAGGAGCAAAGAGGAGTGATTTGTGGAATGATCAGGTAAAGGGTGTGATAAATGAGAAAAAGGCCACTGATGAGAGGTTTTTACAAAGCAGAAGTGATATAAGAAGGGTGGAGCATATGGAGAGTACAAGAGAGATGAAGAGAGGGTCATCCTAGGAAAGGATGAAGGGAAGGGGTAAAAGAGGTTTTTGTGTGCAAGGGGCTTAAACATGCAGCAGGCACGTGTGAGCATGTCAGATAGGAGTAAATGGAGAAGAATAGCTTTTGGGACCTGATGAGCTATTGGAGTATGAGGAGGGTAATATTTTGTGAAGGTATTCACAAAAAATGTATAGAATAGGAGGTAGGTTATTGAAAGCAGTGAAATATTTTTATGAGGATAGTGAGGCTCAGGTTAGAGTATTTAAGAGAGAGGGAGATTATGTCTCAGTAAAAGTAGGCCTTAGAATGGGATGTGTGATATCAACATGTTTGTTCAATATATTTATAGATGGGGTTGTAAGAGAAGTGAATGCTCGAGTGTTGGCATGAGGTGAGGGGATTAAAAGATAAAGAATCTAACACAAAGTGGGAGTTGTTACAATTGCTCTTTGCTGATTACACTGTGCTTTTGGGAGATTCTGAATTGAAGTTGCAGAGGTTGGTGGTTGAGTTTGGTAGAGTATGTAAAAGAAGGAAATTCAAAGCAAATACATGAAAAAGTAAGGTGATGAGGATAAAAAAATCAGGCAGCAAAAGACTGGATATCAGATTGGAGGGAGAGAGAATGGAGGAGATGAATGTATTCAGATATTTGGGAGTAGATGTGTCAGCAGATGGGTCTATGAAAGATGAGGTGAATCACAGAACTGACGAGGTTAAAAAGGTGAGTGGTGCACTGAGGAGCCTGTGGAGACAAAACCCTTTATGCATGGAAGCAAAAAGGGGAATGAATGAGAGTATAGTTATACCAATGCTCTATATAGGTGTGAAGCATGAGTGGTGAATGCTGCAACAAGGAGAAGGGTGGAGGCAGTGGAGATGTCATGTCTAAAGGCAATGTGTAGTATGAATATAATGCAGAGAATCCATAGCTCAGAGATTAGGAGGAGGTGCAGGATTACCAAAACTATTATCCAGAAGGCTGAGGAGGGGTTGTTGAGGTGCTTCAGACATGTAGAGTGGATGGAACGAATCAGAATGACTACGAGAGTGTATAAATCTGTAGTGGAGGAAAAATGGGGGAGGGATTAGCCTAGGAAAGGTTGGAGGGAGAGGGGTAAAGGAGGTTTCGGGTGTGAGGGGCTTGGACTTCCAGCAAGCATGCATGAGCATGTTAGTTAGGAACGAATGAAGACAAATGGTTTTTAGCACTTGACATGCTGTTGGAGAGTGAGCAAGGTAATATTTATGAGGGGATTCAGGGAAACTGGCAGGCCGGACTTGAGTCCTGGAGATGGGAAGTACAAAGCCTGCACTCTGAAGGAGGGATATTAATGTTGCAGTTTTATAACTGTAGCGCATGTGTGCCTCTGGCAAAACAGTGATGAAGTGCATGATGATGAAAGTTTTTCTGTTTTGGGTCACCTGCCTCAGTGGGAGACTGCCATTGTGTTAAAAAAACTACCATATATTTAAAGCATTATAAATTATAAAGCAATTATAATTTAACCCTTAAATGGTCCAAACGTATATATATACGTTCTCTCGCGTAGTGCCCCAAACGTACATGTATATATACATTTCCTTTGTCATTCATTCAGCACTGGCATGATAAGCCTGAGTCACCTAGACATGAGAGAATGGGTGTGCGCACTCACTGTGCGCCATATGAAAAAAACTGGGGATGACTGGGTACTATATGCTCTTTTTTCCTATTAAAAAAAAAAAAAAATTCTCAAAAAATTTGGGGCGCTACCCAAGAGAACGTTTATATAAGTTTGAACCGTTTAAGGGTTAATAGGTAGTAGGTTGGTAGACAGCAACCATTCGGGGAGGTACTACCGTTCTACCAAGTGAGTGTAAAAATGAAGCCTGTATTTGTTTTACATGATGGTAGGACTGCTGTCTCATAAACATCCAAGATTTCAGGTATGTCTTGCTACTTCTACTTACACTTAGGTCACACTACACATACATGTACACATTTATGTATACACACCCATCTGAGTATTCTTTAATATTATCTAAATAGTTATTGTTCTTAGTGCTTTTCATTTCTTATCCATGGGGAAGGGGAATAAGAATCTTTACTGCGTAAGCCATGCATGTTGTAAAAGTCAACTAAAATGCTGGGAACAATGGGCTAGTAACCCCTTTTCCCGTATAGCTTACTAAAAAGAAAAAGAAGAAAACCGCCAAAGTGGGATTTTGAATGTGCATGGATGCTGTGCGAATAAGAAAGGGATGATTGTGGATGTTATGAATGGGAAGAAGCTGGATGTCCTGGCTTTAAGTGAAACAAAGCTGAAGGGGGTGGGACTTTCAGCGGGGAGAAATAAATGGGATTAGGTCAGGGGTTTCAAATAGAGTTAGAGCTAAAGAAAGAGTAGCAATAATGTTGAAGGATAAGTTATGGCAGGAAAACAGAGAATATAAATGTATAAATTCAAGGATTACGTGGTGCAAAATAAGGGTTGGATGTGAAAAGTGGGTTATAGTAAGTGTTTATGCACCTGGAGAAGAGAGAAGTGTAGAGGAGAGAGAGAGATTTTGGGAAACGTTGAGTGAGTGCATGGAGAGTTTTGAACCAAGTGAGAGAGTACTTGTGGTTGGGGATCTCAATGCTAAAGTGGGTAAAAATGTTATGGAGGGAGTAGTAGGTAAATTTAGGTTGCCAGGGAGCTGTGAGTAGAAAGAGGTTTGGTAATAAGTAATACATATTTTATAAAAAAAAGGATAAATAAGTATACAAGGTATGATATATATAGCACGTAATGAAAGTAGTTTGTTATATTATGTATTGGTGGATAAAAGGTTGACTGGCAGGCTTCAGGATGTACATGTTATAGAAGGGCAACAGATATATCAGATCATTATTAAGTTGTAGCTACAGTTAGAGTAAGAGGTAGATGGGACAGAAGAAAAATGGCAACAGCAAGTAAGAGAGAAGTGAAAGTGTATAAACTTTAGGAGGAGGAAGTTAGGGTGAGATATAAGCAATTATTGGCAGAAAGGTGGGCTAATAAAAGTATGAATATTGTGGGGGTTGAAGAGGGTTGGGATAGTTTTAAAAATGCAGTATTAGAATGTGGGGCAGAAGTTTGTAGCTATAGAAGGGTGGGTGTAGAAAGAAAGAGGAGTGACTGGTGGAATAATGAAGTAAAGGGTGTGACAAGAGAGAAAAAGATAGCTTATGATAGGTTTTTACAAAGCAGAAGTGTAGTAAGAAGAGCAGAGTATATGGAGAGTAAAAGAAAAGTGAAGAGAGTGGTGAAAGAGTGCAAAAGGAGAGCACATGAAAGAGTGGGAGAGGCACTGGCAAGAAATTTTGCTGAAAATAAGAAAAAAATTTGGAGATAAACAAGTTAAGAAAGCCTAGGGAACAAATGGATTTGTCAGTTAAAAACAGAATAGGGGAGTTAGTAGATAGGGAGCTGAAGATACTGGGTAGATGGTGGGAATATTCTGAGGAACTTTTAAATGTCAATGATGAAAGGGAAGTGGCAAATTCATGCACTGGTCAGGGAGGTACAACATCATTTAGGAGTGAAGAAGAGCAGGAGGTGAGTGTGGGGGAGGTGCGTGAGGCATTACGTAGAATGAAAGGGGGTAAAGCTGCAGGAACTGATGGGATCGTGACAGAAATGTTAATAGCAGGGGGGGATATTATGTTGGAGTGATTGGTATTATTATTTAATAAATGTATGAAAGAGGGGAAGGTACCTAGGGACTGACAGAAAGCGTGTATAGTTCCTTTATATAAAGGGAAGGGGGACAAAAGAAATTGTAACAATTATAGGGGAATAAGTTTACTGAGTATACCAGGAAAAGTCCATGGTAGGGTTATTATTGAAAGAATTAGAGGTAAGACAGAGAGTAGGATAGCAGATGAGCAAGGAGACTTTAGAATGAAGGGGATGTATCGATCAAGTGTTTACATTAAAGCATATACAGTGGACCCCCGGTTAACGATTTTAATCCGTGCAAGAGGGCTCATCGTTATGCGAAATAATCGTAATGCGAATGAATTTTCCCCATAAGAAATAATGGAAATAAAATTAATCCGTGCAAGACGCCCAAAAGTATGAAAAAAATTTTTTTTTACCACATGAAATGTTAATTTTAATACACACAAACTGAAAAAGGCATGCACAATTACATGACACTTACTTTTATTGAAGATCTGGTGATGATTGATGGGATGGGAGGAGGGGAGAGCATTATCTTCTTACTGTTTAGAAGGGGAATCCCCTTCCATTAGGACTTGAGGTAGCAAGTCCTTTTCTGGGGTTACTTCCCTTCTTCTTTTAATGCCACTAGGACCAGCTTGAGAGTCACTGGACCTCTGTCGCACAACAAATCTGTCCATAGAGCTCTGTACCTCCCGTTCCTTCAAGACTTTCCTAAAATGGGCCATAACATTGTCATTGAAATAGTCACAAGCACGGCTTGCAACAGCTGTGTCAGGGTGATTTTCATCTATAAAGGTTTGCAGTTCAACCCACTCTGCACACATTTCCTTAATCTTTGAAGTAGGCACAATGGATTCCACAACTGGCATAGGCTTCTCAGGGTTAGCCCCAAACCCTTCAAAATCTTTCTTAATTTCCATACTAATTCTCACCCTTTTTACCACAGGGTTGGCACTAGAAGCTTTCTTGGGGCCCATGGTCACTTATTTTCCAGAAACAGCACCGAAAATACTGTAATAATACGAAATATTCCGAGTGTATGCTTGGATGTTACCGCGGAGGCTGGCTGGTAAACAATGGGACGGAGCAGCACATGTGAGGCTGGCTGAGGGCACATTGGACGCGTCTCGGACGAAAATCGGTATGCGGGTTTTTAATCGGTATGCGCGGCAAAAATTTTGCGATAAAAGTAATCGTTATGCGGAAAAATCGCTATGCGATGCCATCGTTATGCGGGGGTCCACTGTATGTGAACAGTATTTAGATAAAGGTAGGGAAGTTTTCATTGCATTAATGAATTTAGAAAAGGCATATGATAGAGTGGATAGGGGAGCAATGTGGCAGATGTTACAAATGTATGGAATAGGTAGTAAGTTACTAAATGCTGTAAAGAGTTTTTATGAGGATAGTGAGGTTCAGGTTAGGTGTGTAGAAGAGAGGGAGATTACTTCCAGGTAAAAGTAGGTCTTAGACAGGGATGTGCAATGTCACCATGGTTGTTTAATATGTTTATAGATGGGGTTGTGAAAGAAGTAAATGCTAGGGTGTTGGGGAGAGAGGCGGGATTAAATTATGGGGAATCAAGTACAAAATAGGAGTTGATACAGTTACTTTTTGCTGATGATACTGTGCTTACAGGAGAGCCTAAAGAAAAGTTGCAAAGGTTAGTGGACAAGTTTGGGAGGGTGTGTAAAGGTAGAAAGTTGAAAGTGAACATAGATAAGAGTAAGGTGATTACGATATCAAACAATTTAGATAAAAAAAATTGTACATCATATTGGAGGGAAGGAGTATGGAAGAAGTGAATGTTTTCAGATATTTGGGAGTTGACTTGTCAGCGGATGGATTTATGAAGGATGAGGTTAATCATAAAATTGATGAAGGAAAAAAGGTTAGTGGTGCATTGAGTTATTTGTGGAGACAAAAAACGTTATCCATGGAGGCAAAGAAGGGAATGTACAAAAGTACAGTGGTACCAACACTCTTATATGGGTGTGAAGCTCGGGTTGTAAACGCTGCAGTGAGGAGGCGGCTGGAGGCAGTGGAGATGTTCTGTCTAAGGGCAATGTGTGGTGTAAATATTACGCAGAGAATTCGGAGTGTGGTAATTACGAGAAGGTGTGGAGTTAATAAAAGTATTAGTCAAGATTGCTGAAGAGTGGTTATTGAGGTGGTTTGGTCATTTAGAGATAATGGGTCAAAGTAGAATGACTTGGAGAGTGTATAAATCAGTAGGGTAAGGAAGATGAGGTAGGGGTCGTCCTCAAAAAGGCTTGAGGGAAGGGTTCAAGGAGATTTTGTGAGCCAGAGGCTTGGTCTTCCAGCAAGCATGCATGAGCATGTTAGATAGGAGTGAATGGAGCGCCTCTGCAAAGATAGTGATTATGTATGAGTGAGGTGAAAGTGTTAAATGATGATGAAAGTATTTCCCTTGTGGGGATTTTCTTATTTTTTGGGTCACCCTGCCTCAGTGGGAGATGGGCCGACTTGTTGAAAAAAAAAGAATATTCATTTACATTTCAACATGTATGACATCTAAGCAAGAAAAAATATAAATACTGTAATAATAATAATAAAGGTTCAACATTGATTTTCCTCCATTTCTGGTTCTAACCTTTGCTGAATTATCCATTTTTTTCAGATCAACAGAGGTCACAGTGCACCTCTAATCCAGTAATTATATACTTCTTGTCTCTGTACATCACCATGCTTTATTAATTACTATACCATTAAAGAAGATGGAGAGAAATATAGGATGATTAAGTGGAATGGAGGGATTGAGGGGGATGTCATGCCACAAACCAGTGCCGGAGGCTTGAACATCCAGCAAGCCTGTATGAGCATGAAGGAATTCAGGAAAGAATGGTTGCCCAGACATGAGACAGTTCTAGCACTCAGGAGGGGTGGTGATGTTACAGTTGGAAGGTCGTCTGAACTGTGATGTCAGCATGCTTCTGGTATGACAATGATTGAATAAATGATGGCAAATGTGTTTCTTTATTTTTTCTGGGTCACCCTACCTTAGCTGGAGATAGTTGACAGGGTAAACTAAAATAATAAGTAAATAACATTTAATTTCAACACCTCAGTCTGAAGCTTCCTGGAAAACGGGTCACATGCTTTAATACAAATTTGAGTATCCTCTAGCTTGTTTGGCAGCCCACTCAACTCACATATAGTGTCCACAGGTCAATCCTTGGCATAAGTAGAAATGTTGGGCATGTTTCCTTGCACCTGCTGCCCCTTGTCACCATCAGTAAGTAGGTACCTGTTAGTTAGATGTCCACTGTGGGTCACATCCTTGGCATGGTAGTACACCTTAAATAGGACTGATTTTGAAATGAGCTGAGGTAAGATACTAGCTCTTAGCCTGTAAAATCTGTGTATAAAAAATAGTGAATAACTATACAATCATCTAAATAATTTATAAAAAAAGAAAAAGCATAACTACCTCAATATAAAAATTAACTGTGCCTTCTGCAGTGTCATTCATGTGAAACCAGAACTGGAGACAAGCAGATATGGCTGCAGCAGGTGTCATGATTGGACTCCTGAGTACTGCTGCATCTCCCATCTCATATTTAGTGGGCTCTAAGACCAGCATCTTACCACCTGGTTTGGTAACAGGCAAATTTTTAAACTAGCAAAATTTCTATTTAAAATTTTGTTTTATACTCTGTATATTCCAGGACATCACACTGTACATATATTCTACACCATGGTGGAAAAATTTAAAAGTTAGAAAAAATCACAATAAAAGAAAAGATAATATTTCCAAGTTCCAAGTGACTTAATATAATTTGCAATTCCTTAAATTTAAAGACAGAAAAATGTTTTACCAAGATCTCCATTTGTGTGGTCATTGCTTATGGTTATATCCCAAAAAGCCTCTTCATTAAATAAATGAGTCCATCCACAAAAATTAGAGCCTTCAAAATTGCATTCAGCTGAAAGGAATGTACATATTTCATTTTAACATACCGTATTTACAAAAAAAAATATTGTTAAAAAATATTATTATTTGGGAAATACAGTACTGACCATAGAATCTAAAATTAAAATATAACATTAAGATATAAGAATATTACACTAAGTTTACTAATACTACTGTACATATATAAATATATATATGAAATATTTAACACACCTGCATTACCACAAGTGCCATAATGGATACTAAAATCATCAAAGGCCACAAACGAAGTGTTGTCTTGAGTTTCAAAAATGGCTTGTACTTGTATTTTGAAAAAATTAATGCTAATGTCCACTCTGCCTTCCATCCACTCTGAGACTTGGCCAACAGGTGCTTCCCACACTATTACTGGGGCCTATAATCAAAATATAAATGTCAAATTATGTCAATTAAATACTACAGAATGCTAAGGATATTACTATATTTTAAAATATATTTATTTCAATGCAGGTTTCTATTAGATACATAATAACAGGAAAGTTTTTGTTTAAGTGTAAAATCTGGCAAAAACTCATTTTATGGCAAATAAAGAGACAATATATTTCAATGTTGTATTTTAAGATTATAGACAAGAAAAGGCAAAGAAGATAATCTGAGGCAAATATAATGAAAGTTCATTAACAAAGCATTAACACTGTATATTTATAATATATATACAGTGGACCCTTGCCTAACCAACGCATCGCATAACGTTAAATCCGCCTAGTGATACATTTTAACGCAAAAGTTTTGCCTTCGCTAGCGCTAAAAAACTCGCCCAACGCGATTCATTCTGTTCGAGACCCATCCACGTGTGGCCTGAGTGCGCCTCACTTGTCCCGTGGGTGCCAGTGTTTACAAGCCAGCCACCGCGGTCGCATTCAAATGTACAATCGGAACATTTCATATTATCACAGCGTTTTTAGTGATAAGTCACCATGGGCCCCAAGAAAGCTTCTAGTACCAACCCTGTGGTAAAAAGGGTGAGAATCAGTATGGAAATTAAGAAAGATTTTGAAGGGTTTGGGGCTAACCCTGAGAAGCCTATGCCAGTTGTGGAATCCATTGTGCCTACTTCAAAAATTTAGGAAATATGTGCAAAGTGGCTTGAAGTCCAAACCTTTACGGATGAAAATCACCCTGACACAGCTACTGCAAGCCATGTTGGCAACCTGTACAATGACAACGTTATGGCCCATTTTAAGAAAGTCTTAAAGGAACGGGAGGTACAGAGCTCTATTGACAGATTTGTTGTGCGACAGAGGTCCAGTGACTCTCAAGCTGGTCCTAGAGGCATTAAAAGAAGAAGGGAAGTAACCCCAGAAAAGGAATTGCTACCTCAAGTCCTAATGGAAGGGGATTCCCCTTCTAAACATTAACACCATCCACACTCTCCCCTCCTCCCATCCCATCAATCATCACCAGATCTTCAATAAAGGTAAGTGTCATGTAACTGTACATGTCTTCTTCAGTTTGTGTGTATTAAAATTAATATTTCATGTGGTAAAAAAATTTTTTTTTCATACTTTGGGGTGTCAGGAATGGATTAATTTGATTTCCATTATTTCTTATGGGGAAAATTAATTCGGCTAACGATAATTTCGCCTAACGTTGAACTCTCAGGAACAGATTAATATCGTTAGGCGAGGGTCCACTGTATATACAGTGGACCCCCGGTTTGCGATATTAATCCATTCCTGAGAGCTCATCGTAAACCAAAATTATCGGAAAGCGAATCAATTTTCTCCATAAGAAATAATGGAAATCAAATTACTACGTGCAAGACACCCAAAAGTATGAAAAAAAAAACTTTTACCACATGAAATATTAAGTTTAATGCACAGTTTGTAGTATGTACTCTACTAACAATAGAATACATGATACTTACCTTTAATGAAGATCTGGTGATGATTGATGGGATGGGAGGAGGGGAGAGTGTCGATGTTGTTAATGTTTAGAAGGGGAATCCCCTTCCATTAGGACTTGAGGTAGCAAGTCCTTTTCCGGGGTTACGTCCCTTCTTCTTTTAATGCCACTAGGACCAGCTTGAGAGTCACTGGACTTCTGTCGCACAACATATCTGTCCATAGAGGCCTGTACCTCTCGTTCCTGTATGACTTTCCTAAAGTGGTTCACAACAGTGTCATTGTACAGGTTGCCAACACGGCTTGCAGTAGCTGTGTGAGGGTGATTTTCATCAAAAAAGCTTTGCACTTCAAGCCACTTTGCACACATTTCCTTAATCTTTGAAGTAGGCAACTTCTTCAATTTCTCTATCCCCTCCTCCAAGCAGTTTCCTCAGGTCTGGCCTCTTGCTGTTGAAGATGATCTAGCAGCTCATCAGTGGTTAGTTCGTCATTGTCCTCCTCCACCAACTCTTCCACATCCTCCCCACTAACCTCCAACCCCAAGGACTTCCCCAATGCCACAATGGATTCCTCAACTGGCACAGGAATCCCAGGGTTAGCCTCAAACCCTTCGAAATCCTTTTTGTCCACACATTCTGGCCACAGTTTTTTCCAGACAGAGTTCAAGGTCCTCTTTGTCACTCCCTCCCAAGCCTTACCTATAAGGTTTATGCAATTGAGGATATTAAAGTGATCCTTCCAAAACCCTTTTAGAGTCAATAGAGTGTCTGTGGTCACTTCAAAGCACCTTTCAAACATAGCTTTTGTGTACAGTTTCTTGAAGTTGGAAATGACCTGCTGGTCCATGGGCTGCAGGATAGGAGTGGTATTGGGAGGCAAAAACTTGACGGTAATGAAGCTCATGTCCCCAGAAAGTCGCTCTGCCAAGTCTGTAGGATGACCAGGGGCATTGTCTAATACTAGGAGGCACTTAAGGTCTAATTTCTTTTCAATTAGGTCATTTTTCACATTGGGGCAAATGCATGGTGTAACCAGTCATAGAAAAAGTCCCTAGTGACCCATGCTTTACTATCTGCCCTCCACAGCACATACAAATTAGCCTTGAGGATATTCTTTTGCCTGAACGCTCTGGGAGTTTCTGAGTGATACACCAATAAAGGCTTCACTTTGCAATCATCACTAGCATTGGCACACATCAGAAGAGTAAGCCTGTCTTTCATAGGCTTATGTCCTGGGAGTGCCTTTTCCTCCTGAGTAATGTAGGTCCTGCTTGGCAATTTCTTCCAAAATAGGCCTGTTTCGTCGCAATTAAACACTTGTTCAGATTTCAAGTCGTGAATTCACTGTCTAAGTAATCCTTGAATTCCTTCACATATTTTTCAGCTGCTTTGTGGTCTGAACTGGCAGCCTCACCATGCCTAATCACACTATGTATGCCACTACGATTCTTAAATCTTTCAAACCAACCTCTACTGGCCTTAAATTCACTCACATCACCACTAGTTGCAGGCAATTTCTTTACCAAATCGTCATGCAACTGCCTAGCCTTTTCACAAATGATCGCTTGAGAGATGCTATCTCCTGCTATCTGTTTTTCATTTATCCACACCAATAACAGTCTCTCAACATCTTCTAACACTTGCGGTCGCTGTTTCATAATCACAGTTGCACCTTTTGCAACAACAGCTTCCTTGATTACCGTTTTCCTGGTCACTATAGTAGAGATGGTTGATTGGGGTTTTCTATACAACCTGGCCAGCTCCGACACACGCACTCCACTTTCGAACTTTGCAATTATCTCTTTCTTCATTTCAATAGTCATTAGCACCCTTTTTCTCAAAGGGTTGGCACTAGAAGCTTTCTTGGGGCCCATGGTGATTTATTATGCAGAAACAAGCACCAAAAACACTGTGATAATATAGAATGTACCGAATGCATCCTTAGATGCTAGCATACTGGCTGGCCTGTAAACACTGGCACACATGGGGCAGTTCAGGCCACACGTGGACACGTCTTGGACGAATCGCGTATACCGGATTTTGTAACAGGAACCGAGGCAAAATTTTTGCGTTAAAATGCATCAAATACCGGATTTATCGGATACCGATGGCATCGCGAACCGGGGGTCCACTGTATATATATACAGTGGACCCCCGGTTAACGATATTTTTTCACTCCAGAAGTATGTTCAGGTGCCAGTACTGACCGAATTTGTTCCCATAAGAAATATTGTGAAGTAGATTAGTCCATTTCAGACCCCCAAACATACACGTACAAACGCACTTACATAAATACACTTACATAATTGGTCACATTCGGAGGTAATCGTTATGCGGGGGTCCACTGTATATATATATATATATATATATATATATATATATATATATATACATATATATATACATATATATACAGTGGTCCCCCGCTTTTCATAGTTCCCGGCAATCGTAAAATTCGCCAATCATAGAGGTATTTTCGTATAAACATGGACTCGCTTTTGATAGGTTGACTCGCGAGTCGTAATTCGTCCGGGATGCGTACCCATGGCGTGAGCCAGGGCGACAGCCAGTCTGGCATTGTTTACCAGTGAGCGAAGGTCCCCTCACGTGCTCCAGCGAAATATTTCATAATATTCCATTTATTTTAGTGCTTGCAAGTACTAAATAAGCTACCATGGCTCCAAAGAAAGCTCCTAGTGCCAAGCCTGTGGTAAAGAAGGTGAGAAATATGATTGAATTTAAGAAAACCATCACTAAACAATATGCAAGTGGTACAAGTGTGGCCGAACTGTCCAGGATGTATAAGAAACCCAACACAACCTTATGTTCCATAGTGGCCAAGAAAAATGAAATAAAGGATGCTGTTGTTGCAAAGGGAGTAACTATGCTGACAAAAATGAGATCACCAGTACTCGAAGAGGTTGAGATGTTATTATTGGTGTGGATAAATGAGAAACAATTAGCATGAGATATTCTTATGACTTCGTTTATTTGTGAAAAGGCTAGGCAGTTGCATGAAGATTTGGTAAAGAAATTGCCTGCAAATAGTGGTGAAGTGAGTGAATTTAAGGCCAGCAAAGGCTGGTTTGAGAGATTTAAGAACCGTACTGGCATACACAGAGTGGTAAGGCATGGTGAGGCTGCCAGTTCGGACCACAAGGCGGCTGAAAAATATGTGCATGAATTCCAGGAGTACATAGAGGCTGAAGGACTGAAACCTGAACAAGTGTTCAATTGTGACGAAACAGACCTCTTTTGGAAGAAAATGCCAAAGAGAACCTTCATTACACAAGGGGAAAAGGCAATGCCAGGACACAAGCCTATGAAAGATAGGCTGACGCTAATGTTCTGTGCTAATGCTAGTGGGGATTTCAAAGTGAAGCCATTACTAGTGTACCATTCTGAAAATCCCAGTGTGTTTAGGAAAAACAATGTGATGAAGAGTAAATTGTGTGTGTTTTGGAAATCTAATAGTAAGGCATGGGTCACAAGGGAAATTTTCGTCGAGTGGTTCAATGAAGTGTTTGGCCCTAGTGTGAAGGAGTATCTCCTGGAAAAGAAATTGGATCTCAAGTGCCTGCTAGTAATGGACAATGCACCTGCTCATCCTCCAAACTTGGATGACCTAATTTTCGAGGAGTTTGGGTTCCTCACAGTAAAGTTCTTGCCCCCGAATACCACTCCTCTCCTCCAACCCATGGACCAGCAGGTTATTGCAAACTTTAAAAAACTCTACACAAAAGCAATGTTTCACAGGTGCTTGACTGTGACCACAGACACTCACTTGACCCTAAGGGAATTTTGGAGAGAACACTTCAGCATCCTCCACTGCATAACCCTTATAGGTATGGCTTGGGAGGGAGTGACTACCAGGACTTTGAACTCTGCCTGGAGAAAATTGTGGCCAGATTGTGTCGACAAGAGGGATTTTGAAGAATTTGGGACTGACCCTAATGAGCCTATGTCTGTTGTAAAATCAATTGTGGCACTGGGGAGTTCCATGGGGTTGGATGTGAGTTTGGAGGATGTGGAAGAATTGGTGGAAGACCACAATGAAGAGCTCACCACTGAGGAGCTGCAAGAGCTTCAGCAGGAAGAGCAACACATTGCAGCTCAGAATCTTGCTGCAGAGGAGGAGGAAGAGAGATGGAAGAAGGTGCCTTCTTCAGAAATTAAAGAGATTTTTACTATGTGGGGTAAGATGGAAAGCTTTATGGAGAAACATCACCCTAACAAGGTTGTTGCAAGCCAGGTTGGCAACATGTACGGTGACAAAGTCTTGGGCCATTTTAGGGAAGTGTTAAAGAGACGCCAGAAACAGAGCTCTCTCCACAGTTATTTTGTGAGACAGGACTCCAGTGACTCTCAAGGTGGTCCTAGTGGCATTAAGAAACATAGAAGAGAAGCAACCCCAGAAAAGCAAATGGTACCTGAGGTGTTGATTGAATGGGATTCCCCATCCAAACTATAAACAATCCACTCTCTCTCCTCCTCCAGTCTCCCATACACTAAGAAGAATCTCCAATAAAGGTAAGTGTTTTGCTGTTAATGTTTCATTCATCATTTCCCATTGTATTGTTTATGTACTACATGCATATTTCATGTTAAAATTTTTTTTGTTTTAATACTTCTGGGTGTCAGGAACGGATTAATTGTATTTACATTATTTCTTATGGGGAAAATTGATTCGTAAATCGTAAATTTCGTTTATAGTAACGGCTCCAGGAACGGATTAATTACGAACAACGAGGGGCCACTATGTGTGTGTGTGTGTGTGTGTGTGTGTGTGTGTGTGTGTGTGTGTGTGTGTGTGTGTGTGTGTGTGTGTGTGTGTGTGTGTGTGTGTGTGTGTGTGTGTGTGTGTGTGTGTGTGTGTGTGTGTGTGTGTGTGTGTGTGTGTGTGTGTGTGTGTGTGTGTGTGTGTGTGTGTGTGTGTGTGTGTGTGTGTGTGTGTGTGTGTGTGTGTGTGTATATATATACAGTGGACCCCCGCATACCGTTGGAATCACATAACGATTAATCCGCATACCGCTTGCTTTAATCGCAAAAATTTTGCCTCGCATACCGCTTAAAAACCCGCTCACCGCTGTTCGTCCGAGACGCGTCCAATGTGCGCCCTCAGCCAGCCTCACATGTGCCGCCCGTGCCATTGTTTACCAGCCAGCCTCCGCGGTAACATCCAAGCATACAATCGGAATATTTTGTATTATTACAGTGTTTTCGGTGCTTTATCTGGAAAATAAGTGAACATGGGCCCCAAGAAAGCTTCTAGTGCCAACCCTACAGCAATAAGGGTGAGAATTCCAATAGAGATGAAGAAAGAGATCATTGATAAGTATGAAAGTGGAGTGCATATCGCCGACCTGGCCAGGTTGTACAAGAAACCCCTATCAACCATCGCTACTATTGTGGGCACCAGAAAGGCAATCAAGGAAGCTGTTCTTGCCAAAGGTTTTACTGTGTTTTCGAAACAAAGATCGCAAGTGATGGAAGATGTTGAGAGACTCTTATTGGTGTGGATAAATGACAAACAGCTAGCAGGAGATAGCATCTCTCAAGCGATCATAAGCGAAAAGGCTAGGAAGTTGCATGAGGATTTAATTAAAAAAATGCCTGCAACTAGTGCTGATGTGAGTGAATTTAAGGCCAGCAAAGGTTGGTTTGAGAGATTTAAGAAGCGTAGTGGCATACATAGTGTGATAAGGCATGGTGAGGCTGCCAGTTCGGACCACAAAGCAGCTGAAAAATATGTGCAGGAATTCAAGAAGTACATAGACAGTGAAGGACTGAAACCTGAACAAGTGTTTAATTGTGATGAAACAGGCCTGTTTTGGAAGAAAATGCCAAGCAGGACCTACATTACTCAGGAGGAAAAGGCACTCCCAGGACATAAGCCTATGAAAGACAGGCTTACTTTGTTGATGTGTTCCAATGCTACTGGTGATTGCAAAGTTAAGCCTTTATTAGTGTATCACTCTGAAACTCCCAGACCGTTCAGGCAAAAGAATGTCCTCAAGGAGAATTTGTGTGTGCTGTGGAGGGCAAACAGTAAAGCATGGGTCACTAGGGACTTTTTCTATGACTGGTTACACCATGCATTTGCCCCCAATGTGAAAGATTACCTAACTGAAAAGAAATTAGAACTTAAGTGCCTCCTGGTGTTAGACAATGCCCCTGGTCATCCTACAGACATGGCAGAGCGACTTTATGGGGACATGAGCTTCATTAAGGTGAAGTTTTTGCCTCCTAATACCACTCCTCTCCTGCAGCCCATGGACTAGCAGGTTATTTCCAACTTCAAGAAACTGTACACAAAAGCTCTGTTTGAAAGGTGCTTTGTAATGACCTCAGAAACTCAACTGACTCTAAGAGAGTTTTGGAGAGATCACTTTAATATCCTCAATTGTGTAAACCTTATAGGTAAGGCTTGGGAGGAAGTGACAAAGAGGACCTTGAACTCTGCTTGGAAGAAACTGTGGCCAGAATGTGTAGACAAAAGGGATTTTGAAGGGTTTGAGGCTAACCCTGAGAATCCTGTGCCAGTTGAGGAATCCATTGTGGCATTGGGAAAGTCCTTGGGGTTGGAGGTTAGTGGGGATGATGTGGAAGAGTTGGTGGAGGAGGACAATGAAGAACTAACCACTGATGAGCTGATAGATCAACTTCAAGAGCAAGAGGCCAGACCTGAGGAAACTGGTTCAGAGAAGGGGAGAGAGAAATTGAAGAAGTTGCCTACTACAAAGATTAAGGAAATCTGTGCAATGTGGCTGAAAGTGCAAACCTTTATGGATGAGAATCACCCTCACACAGCTATTGCAAGCCGTGTTGGCAACCTGTACACTGACAATGTTGTGAAACACTTTAGGGAAGTCATAAAGGAACGAGAGGTACAGGCCACTATGGACAGATATGTTGTGCGAAAGAAGTCCAGTGACTCTGAAGCTGGTCCTAGTGGCATTAAAAGATGAAGGGAAGTAACCCCAGAAAAGGACTTGACACCTCAAGTCTTAATGGAAGGGGATTCCCCTTCTAAACACTAACACTCTCTCTCCCCTCCTCCCATCCCATCAATCATCACCAGATCTTCAATAAAAGTAAGTATCATGTAATTGTGCATGCCTTTTTCAGTTTGTGTGTATTAAAATTAACATTTCATGTGGTAAAATTTTTTTTTTCATACTTTTGGGTGTCTTGCACGGATTAATTTGATTTCCATTATTTCTTATGGGGAAAATTCATTCGCATACTGATTATTTCGCATACCAATGAGCCCTCTTGCACGGATTAAAATCGGTATACGGGGGTCCACTGTGTATGTATATGAATATGTATATATATATATATATATATATATATATATATATATATATATATATATATATATATATATATATATATATATACATAAATATATATATATATATATATATATATATATACACCTACCATCCGACTTACGACCAAGCTTGGTTTCGACCAACCGGTCGTAAGTCAAAATGGACGTAAGTCGAACCTTTGAAAGTTGCCGACATACTGGGTAGGGAATAATGTCAAACCTTTCCTATATAAACTACCTACATAATTCTGTAATGTAATGTACAATCATTATTTCATTCTTTTTACCATAATTTACTTCTATTGTTATATTTTAATTATTTATGTACTGTATATAATGTATACATGGTAGTGAACTGTACTGTAAATTTTACACCGCATACAGTATCATATATTACTCTTATCTTTATGTATTGTCGACACAGTGGAATGGGAGAATACCACTGGTAGTGTCATCCTGCCAGAATGTAGTATAACCTATACCCTAAGTAAAGAGACACAACTCTGGAACGTGTGTAATACGTGTCCGGCTGGCTGGCCGGGTGGGTGGGTGGGTGGCTGGGTGGGTGGTTGGTTGGCTGACTGAAAGTGGCTGTCTCTCTGTGTGTGTGTATATATGTATGTATGTATGTATATATATATATATATATATATATATATATATATATATATATATATATATATATATATATATATATATATATATATATCTCACAGGTACACATAAGTAAAGTTATCATACATATTATAAATTACCTAGGATAACCCAAAAGAATCCAGACAAAGTGCTATACAGTGGATCTGTGCTCCAGTGCCCTAAATTAATAATAATATTAATTATTATTATTATTATTATTATTATTATTATTGTTATTATTATTACAATAATATATATGTACTAATATTAATAATAATATTATTAAACTATAATAGAACAATCGTGTCCACTCATTACTGACCTTAAAATATCTGTAGTCTTAACCCTTTGAGGGTTTCGGCTGTACTAGTACGGCTTACAACCCAGGGTTTTTGACGTACTAGTACGCCTAAATTCTAGCGCTCTCAAATCTAGTGGGAGAAAGCTGGTAGTCCTACATATGAAAGAATAGGTCTATGTGGTCAGTGTGCACTGTATAAAAAAATCCTGCAGCACACAGTGCATAATGAGAAAAAAAAAATTGACCGTATTTTTGGAATAAAACAGAGACTTTGCACTATATTTTCGTATGTTATTTATTGTTGTATTCTAGTTTTCTTGGTCTCATTTTATAGAATGGAAGACATATTACAGAAATTGAGATGATTTTGACTGGTTTTACAATGAAAAGTACCTTGAAGTTGAGCTCAGAGTAGCAGAAATGTTCGATTTTTACCAAAGTTCAAAAGTAAGCAAATCATGTCAAGCGTCCAATATACGTCAACTGGTGAGTCTAATATTTTTTTGCAAGTGTGCCAATATTATTTATACCATTTTTTACACTAATGCAGTAGTCTGCATAACAGTAAATCTTCTATTTTTTGTGAGAATAAAAATTTAAAGTGGAAAGCAAAAGAATGTAAGTGGGGCCTTGAGACGTAACTAATGAACAGAGGAAATGTCATTTTAGTGCCAGGAATGTCTTTCTTGTTTATTCTGGACCCTATTCGGAAATTGGCATCTTTTGAAATCTGTGTGAAATTGGCAAAATTGCTAAATTCTGACCACTGTACTGGATAGTTGAAATTAGTAAATGGGTGGTTTCTTGCACTCATTCGAAAGAAAAAATGGAGTTCTAGCGAAATATTCATGTTTTTTGTCTACTAGTACAGCGGAATTGGCCGAAAATGGGGCTCAAAGTGGGCAAAATCGCCGATGCGTAAACATCGCCGAGACCGCTAACTTCGCGAGAGCATAATTCTGTAAGTTTTCAATCAAATTTCATACTTTTGGTGTCATTATGATTGGGAAAAAATTCTCTATCTTTTCATAAGAAAAAATTACTTTTTTTGTTTTAAATTTGGCCGACCCTGAAAACGAGTCTCGGAGAGGGCCTGTCGACCCTCAAAGGGTTAATGTAGTGAGAGGTAAGTAAACAAGATTAAATGAGAGAGAATGAGAGGGTAGAAGGTTGGTGAGTTATGTAAACAAACGTTGTTGTTGTTGTTGTTGTTGTTACCATTCCGGACACGAATGGTTTCTGTTCACTCTGTCAAGCCGACCAGAAAAACATCTCATATTTGTTAATTTATATGTTTGTATGTTATGTAGCATGTTTATTATATAATTTTGAAAAAAAAAATCATAGATGGATTAAGCCAAATGTCTATATTAACATTTTATACACATTTAATGTGCCTCAGTGATTATTATTGTGTTATTATCATTATTAATGTGGCATCTTCAAGACCAATTACACTCTTAATGAGTGGCTCTGAGACAGACAAGCAGACAGAAACACAGACACGGGTAGACAGAAAGACACACAGGTAGACAGAAAGACAGACACACAGGTAGACAGAAAGACAGATACAGGTAGACAGACAGACACACAGAAAGACAGACACACAGGTAGACAAAGACACACACAGGTAGACAGAAAGACACACACAGGTAGGCATAAAGACAGACACACAAGTAGACAGAAAGACAGACACACAGACAGACACACAGGTAGACAGACAGACAGACACTGGTAGACATAAAGACAGACACACAGATTGACACAAAGACACACACAGGTAGACAGAAAGACACACAGGTAGACAGAAAGACAGACACACAGGTAGACAAACAGATGCACAGAGATACAGACAGACACAGATATACAGGCAGACAGATACAGACAGGTTTATGTGCAACAGTGAAAACAAATAGAGAGTTGGAGAGTAAGAGCCTTTCTTGCCACAATCTCCAGTGCAAGATTCAGACTTCATCTTAGGGGCCATGGTGAAATTTACTGTCCAGTTAGTACAGTTAATACAGTATGATGCTGCTGATAGGGCAGGGTTACTCAAACTGATGCTGCCTGCATGACACATTGCCGCCGTGAGTATTGTCAAATATTGTACAGAGGTGTGCATCAGCCGGCCCAGCCCAGCTGCCAGATGCACGCTCATAAGTCAGTGGACGTATGTTGAGCAGGTCGTAAGTCGGATGGTAGGTGTGTATATATATATATATATATATATATATATATAATTTTTTTTTTTTTTTTAACAAGTCGGCCATCTCCCACCAAGGCAGGGTGACCCAAAAAGAAAGAAAATCCCCAAAAAGAAAATACTTTCATCATCATTCAACACTTTCACCTCACTCACACATAATCACTGTTTTTGCAGAGGTGCTCAGAACACAACAGTTTAGAAGCATATACATATAAAGATACACAACATATCCCTTTAATACTTTAAAGTCTTAACCCCTTGACTGCATTACAAGATTTCAAGGTCATTCAATTTTGGTCCATACACATCTAAAATGGTAACAATTTTTGAACTGGATTTTTTTTTCCTTTATTTTATTTAAAATTATGTCACAGCATGCCATCAATTAACACATGTTCCTTTACCATGTTTTCTATGTGACACTACTGCAAAACTGTGGCATATTTTCAACTAATACCCTGTAAAATTTAACTAACACAGTGCCACTTCTAGGGAAAAAATTTGGAGCACAGCAAGCCGAGCCGCAGAATTTTTCCTCTCCGACTAGTAGGCTCACAGGCAGTCTGCCTGAGGGTCAGGCCATTGTCTTTGTGGGGAAGGCCTAGCTTCCTCTTCTGCCTCCCTCATCCCACCTCTCATGTCTCAATACTTTGTACATACATATCCTGTATGATTCTCAGATCTGTGTTTGTGAATCAGTTTTTCATCTTTTCATTAGTATATCTTGTACAGTGGAACCTCGGTTTTCATATGCCCCAGTTTTCTTAGGATTCAATTTTCAACAACTTTTTTTTGTCAAACTTTTGTCCCAGTTTTCATACACCCGCTCGGTTTTCATAGGGTTGAAAATGGCCCATACCAATCGCGTCAACATGACTCTGCCACTCAAGCACCCGCACAAAGCATCCCATGCATTCGTGACTCAGTCTGCCTTTGTTTTTTCGTTGAGCATCACCCTGCACGTTCATCCAAAATATTTCTTAATAATCCATTGTTTTTTGTGCTTGTTTATTGAATGCAAGTGCTAAATAAGCCACCATGGAGCCAAAGTAAGTTCCGAATGTGCCTTCTTCAGTGATTAAGGACAAGTGTGCAAAGTGGAATGAGTTGCAAAGTTTTGTGGAGAAATATCACCTTAACAAAGCTTTTGCAAGCCATGTCTGCAACATGTACAATGAAAATGCCTTGTCCGATTTTAGGCAAATCTTAAAAAGATGCCAAAAACAGATCTCTGTGAACAGATTTTTTGTGTGAAAGGGGTACAGGGACTCTCAAGCTGGTCTTAGTGCCAGTAAAAGACAAAGAAGGGTTTTGATACCTGAAGTCCTTATGGATTGGGATTCCCCTTTCAAACAATAACCTCTCCTCCCTCTCCCCTCCTCGCTGTCTTCCATATGCCAACAAGAGTCTTCAATAAAGGTAAAAGTGATATTAAATGTTCATTTATCCATTTCATTAGTCATTTATAGTTATTTCTCATTGTTTTCTGTATGTAAAACTATAGTTATTCTCTAAATATTTTTTTTTTTTAACAAATCGGCAGTCTCCCACTGAGGCAGGATGATCCAAAAAGAAAGAAAATCCCCAAAGAGAAAATACTTTCATCATCATTCAACACTTTCACCTCACTCACACATAATCACTGTTTTTGCAGAGGTGCTCAGAACACAACAGTTTAGAAGCATATACGTATAATGATACACAACATATCCCTCCAAACTGCTAATATCCCGAAACCCCTCCTTTAGAGTGCAGGCATTGTACTTCCCATTTCCAGGACTCAAGCCCGGCTATATAAAAATACCCAGTTTCCCTGAATCCTTTCACTAAATATTACCCTGCTCACACTCCAACAGATCGTCAGGTCCCAAATACCATTCGTCTCCATTCACTCCTATTGAATACGCTCATGCACGCCTATTGGAAGTCCAAGCCTCTCACCCACAAAACCTCCCTTACCCCTTCCTTCCAACCATTTCGAGGACAACCCCTACCCCGCCTTCCTTCCCTACAGATTTAACCCGTTGACTGTCGCGGCTGTACATATACGTCTTACGAGGTACTGTGTTTGACGTATATATACAGTGGACCCCCGCATAACGATCACCTCCCAATGCAACCAATTATGTAAGCGTATTTATGTAAGTGCGTTTGTACGTGTATGTTTGAGGGTCTGAAATGGACTAATCTACTTCACAATATTCCTTATGGGAACAAATTCGATCAGTACTGGCACCTGAACATACTTCTGGAATGAAAAAATATCGTTAACCGGGGGTCCACTGTACTCATAAATTCTAGCGGCTTCAAATCAAGCAGGAGAAAGCTGGTAGGCCCACATGTGAGAGAATTGGTCTGTGTGGTCAGTGTGCACCATATAAAAAAAACCCTGGAGCATGCAGTGCATAATGAGAAAAAAAAAACTCTGACCATTTTTTTTAATTAAAATGCCGACTTTGTGGTCTATTTTCGTATATAGTATTTATGGTTGTATTCTTGTTTTCTTGGTCTCATTTGATAGAATGGAAAACATATTATAGAAATAGATGTGATTTTGATTGATTTTACTATAAAAAGAACCTAGAAATGGAGCTCAAAGTAGGGGAAATGTTTGATTTTTGCCAATGTTCAAAAGTAAACAAATGATGCCGTTATCCAATAAATGTCCAACTAGCCATTCTAATATGCAGTCATGAATGGGTTGATGTTATTTATACAATTATTACAGTATTGTAGTAGTCTGCATAATAGGAAGTCTTCTATTTTTTGTTTGAATAAAAATTCAAAATAGAAAGCAAGAGTAATATCAGAGGGGCCTGGAGACATGACTGATGAGCAAAGAAAATGATATTTTAGAGCCACAAATGTCTGCATTGTTCATTCTGGACCTTATTTTGAAATTGTCATATTTTTTAGTTTTCGTGAAATTGGCCAAATTGCAAATTTATGATCACATTATTAGGTAGTTGAAATCGGTAAATGGGTAGTTTCTTGTACTCAATCGATAGAAAAAATGGAGTTCTAAAGAAATAGCTATGAGTTTGGGCGACTGGAATTAGCCGAAAATAGGGCTCAAAGTGGGCGAAATCACCGATTTGTAAACAGCGTCGAGGTCGCTAACTTTGCAAGAGCGTAATTCCATCAGTTTTACCATCAAATTTCGTTTTTTTGGTGTCATTACAATCGGGAAAAGATTCTCTATCATTTCATAAGAAAAAA